>NW_020290485.1:0-62998 GCF_003184545.1 Aspergillus heteromorphus CBS 117.55 | reverse complement strand
TTATTATTATTATTATTATTTATTATTATTATTATATTTATTATTATATTATTATTATTATTATTATTATTTTTTATTTATTATTATATATTATTATTATTATTATTTGTCTTTTTTCTATAATAGATATATTCTTTTTATAAATATATAAGTTAATAATATAATTTATTGTTTTATTTATTAAAATCTTTAAAATAATCTAATTATTTATAATATTTTTTTAATATTTATTCATTATTTCTTATTACAAAGAAACTATTACTTTAAATAATATTCTTATTATTCTTATTATTTATAAATTATAGATTATTGGATTATTCTTTAAAAAGAATATATTCAGAATTATCTAGAATTAATATATTTCATAATATATTAGAATTATAAAGTAGATTTTAACTGAGTTTATAAATCTATCTATAATAAATTAATTTAATAATATTTTATAAATATATTAATAGTTTTATTAGATTTTCTTTATAAACAGAATTATAGTTTTTATTTAGTTATAAAAAATATTAAATTATATAGTTAATAATAAATCTATATTTTTTATTAAATATAGTAATTATTTTTAGCTAAAGATCTGGACTTAGTTTTATAAAAAAATTATAATTAAAATTAATTAGCTTTTTTTTTAATTAGATATATAGCATATATTATAATTCTTCAGGATTAAAAATATTTATAATATATATTAATAATAGCTATAAATTAAAATATAATAACTATATTTAAACTAATTATAGAATCTATTTTTCTAGACTTATTAATTAATAATTATTCAATTAATTTCTATTTTTATAAATATTTATTATATTTTATATTTTATTTATAATTAAAAATAATTCTTTATAAATAATCTTTTTTATCATTTTATATTTCTGTTTTTTTATCTTTAAATAAAAATTATTTTTTATAAATAAATTCTTTATAGAGCTGTAGATAATATAAATTTATAATTAATTTTTAAATATTATTTTTATTAAAATAATTTTTTTATTTAAAATTTTTAAAATCTATTTTAACTCTATAAAATCAATAATATCTCTAAATAATATTTTTAATTATTTCTTATTATAATAAAATACTTTTATAAGTCTATTTTATTTATTTTATAATATTTATAAAGTAATAATATATAAAATATATTATATATTTATAAGTTAGTAAATAACTTTAATCTATAAATTTAAATATTTATTTATTTAATAATATAATAAGATCTTTTATACTGTAAGTTTAGCTTTTTATTCATTTATTTTTAAAAAAGATATTTTATAAATAGTTTAATTATCTCTTCTAATATAAAATTCATTATTTATTTTATAATTATAGAATTAGTTTTATTTTTTATAAATAAAAATTAGATTCTTCTTTATTTAATATAAGTTTTTTAAATATATTTAATTTATTTAAATATTTTAATCTTAGCTTTTTTTTATATAAATAATTTTAATTATTTACAGATATTCTTATATACTAATATAAAAAAATAGTTTTTTTATAAAGATTACAGAATAATATTATATATAAATTTTATAAAAAATAAGAAATTAATTTAATTATTTTATTTAAAATTAATATAATTTTATAAATATTATTTGAAAATATTATTTAATTATTTAATCTAATTATTAATCTATAAATAATAAACTCTACTTAATTCTTTTTTATTTTAAATATATAAATATATAAATATTATAATATTAAAATTTTTTATAAAAATAGTATTACAATTTATAATAATCTTTGCGGGTATATTATATATTTAGTAAATCTTTTTAATAAAAAGGTTTATAAGAGAATAATATAATTTATTTTATTATATTAATCTATTATTATTAAAATAATATTAAAGATTTTTTATAAGCTTTTAATAATATAAATATTTATAAATAAATTAAGAATAAAATTTATTATTATTCTTTTTAGAATTATATAAATATAAATTAAGATTCCAGTAGTTTTTATTATTTTTTATAAATTAATTTTATTATTTCAATATATTTTAGAGACTTAGTAGTATTTATTTATTAGATTATTTATTTTTAATTATTCAAATTATTATAATATTAATATTAATATTCTCTTATTTATAAAATAATCTATAATAAAAGTATTATATAATTTTATAAATATTTAAAACTTAAGAATATATTTATTTAAAATATATAATTATTCTATTTTTTATAAAAAATCTTTATAATATTTTTATTATAAAATTTTATTTATTTATTTTTCTTTATAATTTAAAATCTTTAAAGTTTTTTAGTTCTTTATAGATTCTCTATATTTATTAATTTTTTATTAATATTATAAATACTTTGACTAGCAGTTTTAAAAAGAAATTCTTATAATATCATTTTTTTATAATAATATTATTATTTATTATTATTATTTTAATTTTTTATATATTTAAAATATATCTATAAATAATAATTTATTTAATATTTATAAATAAAATCTTTATATTTATATCTCTTAACTTTTATAATTTAAGTAAAATAGATAATTATTATAAAATTAATTTATTTAATTTTTTATAATTCTTAAATTACTATTTTTTTATAATCTAAATATTATAGAAATATATCTATAAAATCTTTTATAATTAAATTATAAATAAAGTAAAATTAAATTATTATAAATTATTATATTTATTATATTTATCTCTGTAATAGCTCTGAGCTTGTTAAAAAATATTTAAAGTTTTTATAATTAATAAATATCTTAATTATAAGCTTTATTTTTTTTAATTAGTAATATTTTTTTAAATAAATTTATTATTATAAGTAAGTTCTAATTATAAATTATATAATTTCTTTCTGCTATAATTATTTTTTATAAATAAAATATAATTAAAATTTATGAATTATCTATTTTTCTTAATAATAATATATTACTAATTATAGAACTAGATATATTTATTTTAATATATACTTATGTTTTTAAATAAATAGTTATAATATTCTTCGCGAATATTATTTTCAGTTATTTAAAATTCTTATAAATATTTATTATAAAAGCTTTTATATTAGATTTTTTCATAGAATTTCTTAATAGGATTTATAAGTAAAATTATTATCTATAAATATTCTTGAATAAATTATTAATACTAGTTTATAAATCTTATACATTATAATATATTGTTTATATTTAATAACTCTAATTACTTATGGATTATTATAATTTATTTTAATTTTATTTATATATCTTCGCGGTTAATAATAAAATTAAGAAAATTAATCTTAGTTTATACAAAGTAATACTTGCTTAGTTTTATGTATTGATTTATTTTAATTAAAATTTATATAATTTTATAAACTTGCTTCTTATATATCTTTTTATCAGATCTTATAAATATATTATAATATTATTAAAATAAAGAATTATAAAAATATTAAGATATTTTATAAATAAGAAATTTATAAATTTTTCAAATCCCGCGGATGTATTAGTTAGTTTAAGCAATATAATTAAATATTTAATTAAATTATACTTTATTTAAAAAGCAGTTTTTTATTTATAGTCTGTTCTAATTCTTATTTTATAATAAACTTTATAAAAATGAAGTTATATAAATTATAATATTTCTGTAAGCTAATTAATATAATTATTTATAATAATAAATATTTATTTTTAATAATCTTTTTTTTTCTTTTATAATAATTAATATATACTTATAAATTTTTATTCTTTTTTTTATAAAGAGAACAAATACTTTAATAAATAATTTTAAATATTAGATTTATTTTTATATAAGATAGATATTCTTATAAATATTTTCAGAGTATTTTTTATTTTATAAAAAATATTCTATAAATTAGCTTTATTTTTAATTTATAATCTTTTTTCAGATTAATCTTTAGATAAATATCTAATTAGAAAAATATATAATTTATTATATTATTTTTTATAAATATTATTTTAAATTTATAAAGCTACTCTGAAAATATTTTTAAATTTATTTAAAAAAAAATAAATTTAATTATTATAATTTATAATTATTTAATATTTAATTTCTTTGTAAAGAACTTAATATAATATATCTTAATTTATTATCTCTGATATAATCTTCAATAATATTAATTAAATTCTATAATATAAAATTCTATTTAGATTTATAATATATCTAATATAATTTTCCCTATATTAAATATTATAATAATAATTCTTTTCTAAATCTCGCTATTAGTTTTTATATTTATAAAATTTATTTTAACTATTATAATCTTCTTTAATTAGATATTACTATTATTTGATAATTTTATAAAAGTCTTTATAAGTATTATTAAGTATTCTATAATTTTTATTAAGATTATAAATATTAGATTTATTTCTATATCTATATTAATTAAGATTTTAATTTTTTTTAAGTAAATTTAGTCTTATTCTGCACAAGTAATTACTCTTATAATTTTAAAAATAAAATATATTATAAAAAATATATTTATTAATTTCTTATAGTTTATTTAGATAATAAATTATTTCTTAGAATTTTTATTTTTATATCAAAAATAGTTTTTTATTATATAATTTTATTTTTTATAATTAAAATATTTTATTATAAAATATTTTTCTATAGAAATCTCTTATAATAATTCTTGCTATAAGAGTATTTTATTTAATTTATAAATAATAATAATTCTTTTTATATATAATTAATCTTCTTGCTTTATTAATTAATACTAAATCTTTATTTTATAAAGAATATAATTCAATCTTATTTAATAATAAAGAAATTTAGTTATTTATAAAATTTTTATTTTATATTTTATAAATATAATTTCAAGAATAAATACAACTATATAATATTTAATTTTTATATTTTATAATCTAGCTCTGTTTTTATTTTTTTTAATATTATAAATATATAAGAGACTTTCTCTTCTTATAAAGAAATAATTTTAGATTTTATAATTATATTTCTTTATTTATAACTCTCTGAATTATCTAGCTGTATCTTAAAAAGGTTATAAAGATTTATTTAATTATTCTTTTAAAAGAGCTTCGCAGCTTTATCTTTTTATAAATTATTAAATATATAATTAGATAAATTACTGTAATTTATATTTATTAATCTTTATTTTAATTATTAATCTTTATAGTAAACCTTTACTAAATAATAAATAATTAAGAAATAATATAATTATAATTATTATAATATTTCCTATTTTCTAAAATATATATATATATATTAATCTTTTTTAATTTTATAAAGAAAATATTAGAATTATCTAGAGATTTATAAATTTAATTAATATTTATAATAATTTAAAGTCTTTTATCTAGTTCTATAATCTATTAAACTATATTTAATTATTGATAAAAATTCTCAGATAATAATAAGATTATATTTAATTTAATTTTTTTTTATAATTATTTTACAATTAATTTCAAGAAGATAAGAAAAGTTCTTATAAATAGAATATCTAATATTTTAAATAAATATAATTTTAATAAATTATTTTATAAATCTTTAAGTAATAAGATTATATGAATATATAGTATATAATATAAAAAAATATCTTTGCTATAAAATTAGAATAATATTTATATTATTTAAAATATTATTATTAAACTTTTATCTAGCTTTTTTTATAAATAAATATATTTATAAGGATTCTATAAATTATATACTATAGTATCTTATTAGTATAATATCTTCGCGAGGGACTGCTCCCGCAGTATAAGTATTTCTTGTGATATAGGATATCACGAGTATTATAAGCATTACTATTCTTACAACTATTATATATAATATTTAGCTTATTGTTTTTGAAAAGAATAATTCTAGATTTTGATAATTAACTACTATTCAAAAGTTTTATATAACGTTTAATTTAATAGTTTATTATTCAAAGTTTTATATAATAATACAAGATTTTTGTTCTGTATTAGATAGATATATTCTATTAATATATTTTATTTTAAGAAGTATAAATAGAATTATAATATATTATTATTGTTATATTATAAAAAAACATTTTTTATATTATTGCTAGATAAATCTGCTTTTATAATCATTATATACTTAAAATAAAATCAAATTAGAATTAGATTAAAAGAGAATATATTTTTCATTTATTAAAAGCTATTTAATAATTTAATATTTATTTAAAAGTAATATTCTTTTATATTAATTAATTCAGAGACTGTGCTATCTCTGAAACACTTTTATTAAATTATTTATAAAAGTTAATAAAATTTAAAAATTCTTATATATTTTTTATAATTATTATACATTTTTATTTTTAAATAATATAAATATTTATTAACTTTATCTAAATTTCTTTTTTTATTTATATAATAAATTTAAGATATTTAGTTTTACTTTTCTAATTTCTTAAATTTATATTTTTTAATATTTAGATATAGTTTTATTTTATTTAGCTTAATATAAATCCTTTATATATATTTTTAATATTTTCTTTAGAGAGCTGCTTAAGTATATAAGTATATTACTTATATAAATTAAAGAAAATTAACTAAAATATTTTTTAGAATATAGTTAATAAACTTCTAAAAAATACTCAAAATATTAATAAATTTAAAAGAAATTATTAATTATTTATATAATCTATATATTATATAAAAACCTGTCAGTTATTCCTAGCTCTTTATAATTTATATATAATAAATAATAAAGAAAATATCAAGTTTATTAAATTATTTAGTTTATCTAATTTGATTAAGTATTTTATAAATTAAAGATAAAGAATATTAATTACTTTTAATAATAATATTTAATATATAATAATTTATATAAATCATAGTTCTTATTTTGATGTTTATATAAGAAGCAAATATTATAATAAATAATTAATTAAGTTTAATAAACTTCATATATAGTAATCATATTAATAATATTTATATTATTAATCATTTATTATAAAATATATTATATAGAGAAGTTTATAATGTTTAGTAATTTTATTTACTTTGTATATTAATTTAATTCTATAATTTATAATTTTATTATAATAAAATAATAATTTAGCCGTGAATAAAGATTTAAAGAATCAAAGAAAATTATAATAATATTTAGATAATTTTCTTTAAAAGTTAACAAATAATTTTAGAAAAAGATATTTTTAAATATTATTTATTATAATAATAAATATTTTAGGATTCTTAATTTTTATATATTAATATTATTATATATATATATTTATAATAGTAACTAAGATTTAAATAATCTTTTATTTTTAAATTTTTTTAAATTAAAGTATATAATTTTAGTTTTTATTATATAAAAATTTAATTATTTATACTTTAGCTCTAGTTATATATTATATTTCTTTATTTAAAATAATTCTAGATCAAGATTATATTTAAATATATTTAATAAAATATAAAAGAAAACTTCTTTTTTCTAAGTATATATTTATATTTAAATAGATGTATATAATATATATCAGATATTCTATTTATTTAATAATTCCTTTTAGTAATTAGAAAATAACTTTTATTATTTATAATTTCTTTTATTATATAAACATTGTACTAATTATTTTATAACTTAGACAGTTATTATCTATTAATATTTATATTATAATATTATAATTTAATAATTTTTATATTATAATATTATAATTTAATAATATTTATACTATAAAAGAATGATTATTTTTATATATATTTTTCAAAATATTTCTAATTAAATAATATTCTTTTATTATTAATATTCTTTAATATAGAACTTTATATAAAGTTTACTTGTTTTCTTTTTATTTTATTATTTAAGACTTTAATAGGCTTTATTGTAATTATTTTATTTTATTTATTTTTATAATCTTATATAATATTTACTATTTTTATATTAAGAATAAAATTATTTTTTAGAGTTTTTTTTTCTAAGATTTATTAACAGAATAATATGTTATTAAATAAATTCTTTTTTTAAAAAATACTTTTTTCATATAAATAACTATACTTTAAGATTTAAGAATATTAATTTTAATTAATATAGTCTTTTAATTTATTCTATCTAAAATAGTTCTTTTTATTATAAATAAAAAACTATTTAAATAATAAGAGTTTTATTTTACAGTATTTATATAATAAATATCATAATAAATCTTAAGAAGTTAATTATAGTATTTTCTATATAAATTAGCTTTTTGTATTTTAAATATATTTTTAAGAATTATTTAATAAAAAGCTATCTTAAATTTAATATTTGTCTCATTATTTAATCAATTAATATTATTAATAATAAAATAATTTTTATTTAATCTTTTAGAAAATTCTTCTAAACTCTTCTTTCTTTATTTTATTTTTAGAATTTATATAAGAATCTTTTTTTATATTTAAGTCTTTAAATAATTAGTTTATTAGTTAAGATAGATTATCTTATTATATAATTTTATTTATTTCTTATTTAAATATAATTCAGAAAAATATATATTATTTAATTATTTTATAAAAATAGCTATACATATCCTAGACTTTTTTTATTTTATTTATAAAATATCTTTTATTAATTAAGAACTTTATATAAAGCTTTTTATAAAAACTATATATCTTAAGATCTTCTTTAAAAAAGAATTTAAGATTAAAAGAACAGGCTTAAGATTATATAATTAAATATTAAATAAGAAATAAAACTGTTAATATAAATAATAATATAAAATATTATTATAAATTATTTAGTTAGATTCTTAGCTAAGTATTTTAAAGTAGATTCTCAGGAATATAGAGCCTTCTGAATATTCTATTTATATATAATCAAAGATACAGATATAGATTACTAATAAAAGATAGAAAAAATACTTTTTAGAATTATAATACTAATATTCTAAGTGCTTAATAATTTCTATTTAATAATTACTAATAGATCTTTTAAAAGAATTCATCAGAATATAAACTTAGTTAAAAATAAAATAGCTATATTTTATTATTAATATATTAAACATAAAATAATTTTTTATTTGTAAATCTAACTGTATTATATTATTATTCTTTATTTAAAATATAATTAGTTTTTTAAATTAAAATAATTAAAATAAATATAAATTAGAACTGTATTAAATATTAAAAAGGATTTAAATATATTAATATATTAAATCTATTTTTTTATTTATTTAAGTTCTAAATCTTTAATAAAATATATCTAATTTATTTATATAATTATTTTAATTACTTTATTTGCTAATATATTCTCTGTAAATAAATAGATAATTTAAATCTCTTTATATATAATATAATTATAAATAGCATAATATTAGATAGAGATATAATTTATTTATTAATAATTTATTAAATTCTTTGTATTCTTAATAATTCTTTGATTATTTTTATATAATATAATAAAAATATCTTGATATATAATATTATTTTTAATTATATATCAGAAATATTTATATTAAATTATAATAATATACTCTTCTTTAATAAAGCTCTAAGCAGTAATAATTTATTTTTTATTAATTTAATAAATAAATAGATTATTAAATCTTTTTAATTTTCTATTAATATATACTAAATTAATGTATATAATAAAGATTCTTTTTTATTTTTTGAATAAGAAATATTCTTCTATAGTGTTTTATAATTTTAAACTATCTTATAATATATTTTACAGTAGATACATAAGTCTGACTTAAATTAATTAAATATTAAGATAATTAATTAATTAAAAATTTAATATCTAATCAGATTTTATATATTAGAAATATTAATATTTTAATTATTATTTTAAATACCTTATAATTCTTCTTACTTATTCGAGGATTATTAATATTAAATTAGATATTTAATTTTATTAATATATTAATAGACTTATAATCTATTATTTTAAGATTTTTTAAAATTTATTTAATATAGGTTTTCTAGATTATCTTAATTAATCTACTCTTTCTCTAGATAAATCTAATATGTAGAAACTTTTAATTAAGTTAGAATTAATTATAGAATAGAATCTTTC
Source organism: Aspergillus heteromorphus CBS 117.55 (assembly GCF_003184545.1). NCBI lineage: Eukaryota > Fungi > Ascomycota > Eurotiomycetes > Eurotiales > Aspergillaceae > Aspergillus > Aspergillus heteromorphus. The sequence goes on along the minus strand of NW_020290485.1, from coordinate 53,070 downwards.
TAATTTTTTTTAAATATTATAAATCTCTACTTTTTTATAATTAAAAATAAAAATATTATTAATATATAAAGCAATAGTTATATTCTGTATATTAATAAAAATATTAAAATTAATTATAATTAATTTAAGTCTAATATTTTTAAAAAATTAATTATTTTATAATTTTATAGATTAATTAATTATCTAAGTTTATATAAAGATTTTCTGAGTTTTAATACTATAATTTTAGTAATCTTATAAGTAAATTCTTAAAAGTCTTAAGATATTTACATAAAGTTAGACTTATCAAGTTCTAAATTAATAAAAATATTTAATATATTTCAAAATTAGATTTTATATTCTAGCTTTATTAATATTATTATAATAATTTTAAAATTATTCAGATAAAATATTAAAGTAAATATTTTATTAATATTATTTTTTAGTTACTTATTTTCTCTAATTATTAATCTTATTTTAAATTAGTTAAGTTTTTTATTAATATTAATCTTAATATTAATAATCTAATATATAAAAAAGATAGTTTCTTTTATTTTATTTTTTAAGATAATTCTTCAAGTTTTAAAATTAATTAATATAATAAATTCTTTTATATAATTTTAATTTATTTAAACCTATATATCTAATAATTAACTATTTTATTATATAATCTAGATATTTAGATATCTGACTTTATAGGAATCTTTCTGATTAGTTTATATTTATAATTTGCTTTTAAAAAATTCAAAAATAAAAATAAAAAATATTTATTATATTATATTAAATAATTATTTATATTTTTCTTTTTTATAATAAAATATTTAATATCTTCTTTTTATTTTTAATTTATTTCTTTAGATTATTAACTCTTTAATAGTCTTATAGATAATTATTAGAAATATTTACTATATTTAGATTAAAATAATTTAATCTTTAATTACTTTTCTTTTTTAAAAAATTTATTCTTAAGAATTATAATCTTTTTCTTACTTTTAATATTATAATTTAAAATAATAGAATTATTTTTATTAATTATATTATTAATAGTAAAATCTTTCTTATTAATTACAGCAGAGAATTATTTTAAAAGTATAAAGTTAATTAATTCTATTATAAATATAATTATATTTTTTAATAAACTTATATATAAGTCTATAATTATTAATTAAAGATTTATAACAGATTTTAAGTCTTAGTCTATAAATTAAGAATTACTTAAAGAAATAAAGTTATTTAATAAAATATAAAATAATTATTATTTTTTAAGTAAATTATAAAATATTTAATTAATATCTAAATAATATTCTAAATCTTTTTTATAAAATTTAGAGTTTATAACAAGTCTTATTATATTATTATTTTTTAATATAATAATATATTATTTATTTATTTTTTATATCTTAGAAGTATTCTTTTAGATATATAGTTTTTAAATTTCTCTATATTCTTATAATAATATAGTCCTCTTTATTCTTATGTTTATAGATATTTAAAATTAAATAAATAATTAACTTAAACTTTAAATAAAGTTTTTAGTTTCTTATAAGTTTTCTCCAAATATTTTATTATAATTATATAGTCTTTTAGATAGTTAGCTATATTTATAATCTATGTTTAATATATTTAGCTAATCCTTAATTTAATTAACAAAGTATATATAATCTTTAGAATAATCTAATTAAAATATTTAATTATATTATTTTTAATTAATATCTTTACTTTAATAAATTTAAATTTAATATCTTTAAATCAATCTTAGAAGATTAAGATAATAAACTTCTTTATATTATTAATCTATATTATTATAAATATTCTTTCTATTTAATATATTATATATTAAAATTAAATATTTAAATATTTCTCAAAATTTTAAGATCTTTAGAATTTTATAATATATATATAAGACAAATAGCTATAATTATTATTAAAAAAATTAATATTTCTTCTTTTCTACTTCTTCATAATTTAAACCTTAAAAATTTATATAAATATACTGAAAAGATTAGATAATATATAAAAAGAAATAAAACATTATTTTTTAATTTATTTTATATAAATATAGATTTTATATTTATTTTTAAGTAATTAATTCTTTTCTCTGAGTTATAGACTTTTTATATCTAAATAGATTATATATTCTTTAAGATAATTATTTTAAAAATATTTAAAATATTAATATATTAAACTTTGCTTTTCTATTTTAATTATTTTTTAAAAATTATTAAATATATATAATACTTGATTCTCTGAGAATAAAGAATTAAAATTATTAAATATTTTTATTTTATTAGGATATATTATTCTTTTTAATCTTTTATTTTTTATAATTATTTTATTATTTTTTAAGATCTAATAATTATACTTAGAGTTTTAGAATTTATATTAATTTATATAAAATATCTCTAGAGAGAGAAGATTATGTATTAAATCTAGAATATATATAATATTTTTTAATTTTATTATAAAATTATTTAAAAACTTAAATTTACTTATCTTACAGTCTTTAATTAATAATTTATTATTATTAATTATTATAAGAATCTCTCTCTATACAATGTTTAATAAAATAAAGAATTCCTTTTACTCTATTATTTAATAAATTATTTTATTATTAAAATAATATTAATTAGACTAATTATCATTATTAAACTTTATATTAATATATTTTATTAATCTTATTTTAATATTAAGATTACTAGAAATAATATTAATCTACTTAATATAATAATATAATAGTTTAGAGAATTAGATAATTATTTTATTAATATTTTTATTATTATAATCTTAATATAATTCTTCCTTAAATTAATAATTAATGAATTATCTTCTATACTTAACAGATTATAGTTTGCTAGAATATTTTCTTTTTTTTAATTTTAGTTTTAAAGTCTTAAGAACGTTGATTGTTTTTTAATAATAATTCTTTATTAAATAATTCTTTTTTTATAATAAAAGCAGATTATATTCTTTTTTTATAAAATTAGATATTATAAATTTCTTCTTTTTACTAATACTTTATATTAGATTCTTATAATTATCTATATAATTTATAAGATAATCCACAATTAGAATAAAATTTAAACTAATTAATATATTTCTAAAGATAGTATATTTATTTAATAAGCTATTAAGCTATTATATAAGTAATAAATTATTAGGATTTAGTACTTTTTCTTTATAGATATTAATTCATTATTAATATAGATTATTACTTTTTAAAAAGTATTTTTTTAGTATAATTATATTTTTTCTTAAATAGTTTTAGCAGTTACTATAATTTTAAGATCTTAAAAAATCTTATATAAATTTTTTATAAATATTACTATATTTCTGTGATATATTTAAAATTTTTAATAATTAAGATTTTGTTTTTATTTAGTCTTATTTATATTATTATTCTGATTTTTATATTAATCTTTTATTATTTAATATCTAATATAATAAGTATATTCAAGATCTCTCTATAAATTTTATTATAGAATTTAATAACTTATTAAATAAATTATAACTATAATTATCAGTTTATTAAATAAAATTAATAATAGATACTTTCTTTATTTAATTTATTAATTTTAAACTTCTCTATTCTAATAATAGAATCTAGGATTAATCTTCTTATTACTAGCTTTAATTTTATAACTAGAATATTTTAATAACTTAAGATTAATTATTAAAAATATACTAGTTAATATTATTTATAGAAATAATCTAAAAATTAGATATATCGATAAAAAAGATTAGATAATTTATATAAAATATTAAGCTTTAGTAAAATTAGATTTATAATTAATAAAGTAGATTCTTAGAAATATAGAGATTTTTAAAAATTTTATATATATATAATCTAAGATATAGATATAGATTACTAATAAAAATTAAAAAATACTTTTTAGAATTATAATAATAATATTTTTAAATATTAAATATCTTTTATCTCATAATTACTAGCAGCTCTTTTAAAAGAGTTTGGTAGAATATATATTTACTTAGCTAGAAAGAGAATAACTATATTTTACTATTAGTAAGCCATAGATAAAACAATCTTCTATCTGTAAATTTAGCTATATTATATTAATTTTAATTTTTAATATTCTTATTCTTATAAATTAAAATATACTTATTAATTATTTAAATCTATTTATAAATTATATACTACTTATATAAGTTGTTAAATAATATTCTAATCATTGTAAGTTATTACATTAGAAGGATTTATTATTTTTATATAAGAAATACCTTTTAATTCTTAAAAGGTCTTCTCTTAATAATAATAAATTTCTAATATTAGAAGAATAATTAAATTATACTAATCTAATAATTAATTATTAATATAAAAGAAATTAATAAATAAAAAAAAATATAAATAAAAATAATTAAATTATGTTCTTTTATCTCTTTTTATATAGTATTATTTCTTACTTTATTTAATGTATTACACACGTCTTGTGAAGTATTTAAGATTTAAATAATTTATATAATAATAATAATATTAATATAATTTTAATATTATTAATGTAAATATAAAAAAATTTATAAAAATCTTTTAAATTTAAGTCTCTTTAGTATTAAATATCAAAAATAATATTAATACAATTCATAATAATAATAGAAAAGATTTTCTATGTTTAGCAAAAAATAGTAATTATATAATTTAAATAGTTTTATTTTAACAATTAATAAGTATTAATCAATATAATATATAAACAGCTTTACGTTTTATTAATAGTATTATTTTAAGAAGATATAAAATAGAGATTAAATTAAATAAATTAATTTATTTTACAAATTAATAATCACTTATTTTTTATACTTTATTATATTATTAAACTTTATAAATATCTTTTAGATATTATACGCTAGATATATTATTAATATATAACTAGTTATATATAATATTTTATCCTATTAATATAAATTAATAATTTTATTATTAAAAATCTTAATAATATTAATATTTAGATTATTATAATCTATATTTAAAATATTTATAAAGATTAATTCAATAAAAATATCTGCAGATAACTTTAAAGTATTATTACTAATTATATAAATTAAATTATTATTTTATTTTCAATTATAATTATAATTTTTATTATAATGTTATTTAAAAAATAATTATTATAAGATTAATAATAATTATAAAATATAAAATTATAATTAATATAATCAGAGATTTAAATAAATTTAATTAATTAAAAATTAGAACTATTATAATTTTGATTATAATCTTCATTATTGTTATAACTCTGTCTTTGATTATATATAAATTATCAAACTATATTTATTAAAAAAATTAAATTAATTTTATTTATTTAGATTATATATATATACTTTTTTAACTTTTTATTATAATATATATATTTCAGCTTTATTATAAATTTATATTAATATAATAATAATTTTAATAATATTATTCAACTCTGCTAGATATTTCTATACAGAAATAACTATAATAATATAATATTAAGATTTATTAAAATAAGATTTATTCTTAGAAATATGCTAATAATACTAATTTTTAATTTTTAATATTTATATTAATAATTCTTTTTATTTAGAGAAGTTCTGGTTATAATATATCTTAAAAATAATTTTAATTATTTTAAAGTTTAATCTAGTAGAGCTCTTATTAAATATATTAAAAATAATTTCTATAAATTAAGCACTATATAGAGATTATATAATAAAATAAAAAGACTTAATTATTATTTATTTTAAAAATAAAGAGTATATTATTAAAATAAATTATTCTAAGTTAATAAAATAAAATAGATCAATAATAAAACCATAATATTAAATAATAATAAGAATTAAATATTATAATATATATATAATAAAAATTATATAGGTAGTTAATAATAAAACAAAGTCTAAAAAAACTAAAAATATTGAAAATAATAATAAAATTAATTAGATTTTAAATTCAAGTAAAGTATTTAATAAATATTATTAAACTTAAATTTAATACTAAATAGAAGAATTTATAATTTATATAAAAACTATAGAAAATCAGATAATTAATATATTTAACAAACTAGAAACAGCTATTTATTTAAAATATTAGTAAAATGTTAAGTTAGAAAATTAATAATATAATATTATAAAATATAATTTAATAAACGATATAAAAAATATAAATATTTATATTTTTTTGAAAGTTAATCTAGATCTCTAATATCTCTGTCTTTAATTATAATTAATAAAAGCTTATAAACAATTCTCATAATAGAAAATAATATAAAGTATTATTATAAATAAAATATCTAAAAATTTAAAAATATATATAAAAAATAATACATATGAATATAGAGTTTATAAATATAAATCTTTAATTAAAATAAATTGAATAACTCTAACGTTTATTAATTAAATAACATAAATATTATAATTAGCTTCTAAAAACTTTATTAATTAAATAAAATTAATATTAGAAATAGCTTAGTTTTTTATAGATTTTTTCTTTAAATTAAGCTTTTCGAAGACTAGAATCTTATAAAATGAAATTAATTATATTTAATACTAAAATTAGATTAAAATTATCAAAGTTAAACAGTAATATCAATAAATAACTTATTAAATATAAATCAAAATATCTTAATATAATTAATATAAATAATTAAATTAATATAATATATCTGACTATAAAATAACTAAAGTTTATAATATTAGCTAAGATGTTATGATACTAATTAATTTAGTTAATTTTATGAATGAAATTAAAACTTTAAAGATTATAGCTGGAGCTTATTATAATAAATATATATAATATATATATAGTCTAGACTACAATCTTAATTTCTTAAGAGTCTATAAAAGATTTCTAAATAATAAAGAATTATATTATAAATCTGTATCTTTTGATTTTAGTAATAAGAATATTTAAAAAATTAAACTTGATCTAGATACTAAATATTTAGTTAGATAATTTAATATATTATAATTAATCAAAGCAGAATATTTCACAAGTTAGTTATTATATTAAAATTTAATAAGAAAACTATTAGTTAATCAGGAAGGCCCTTTAATAAATTTATTTAATATTAGTTAATTAAGATATTAGTTAGCAGAATAAATATAATATCTTCATAAAATCCGAGCAGAATAGACATTTATAATAAAGATTATTTATAAAATAGTTTCTTTATTAAAGCAAAATTTAATAAAAGATTGTAATAATATTATTATAAAATAAATTAATCTAATATTTAAGATCAGAAATATAATTACTCTTAGATTATATTATATAATATTATATTATTTGTTATATAACTTAATATTCTACTAAAATCTTAATTGAATAATTAATTTTAGCTAGTTAAATTTATTAATTCTTTAGTTCTTTATATTTTTTATATAAATTATAAAATCTTCTGTTTATTATCAGATTTAAATTTATTAAGATATTATAAATATTCTATTCTAATTTAATATATAATTAATTTTATTATTAAATTTAATATTCTTAATTCTTTTAAATCTTTTTTCAGAATTATAACTACTTACACGCAACTCTTATTATATATATTTTATAATATCTAAGTATTATTCTTTTGTAATGTTATAATCTTATTGTTAATTTAATTATTTTTATTTATTTAGAATAATCTATCCTAATAATATATTTTTTATTGTTTTTAATAAATAATATTTAATTATTTTAATCTTATTATATGATCTTTGAATAGATATTAATTCTTAGAAAATATATTCAATATATTTAATGAAACGTTTGCTAAATTTAATTTTAAAATAATTAAAGATCTGTTGGACTATATTGCGTGATATTATATTATTAATTATATAACTCAATATCCTGCTGATATCTTAAGAAAATAGCTGTTTTTAGCTAGTTAAATTAATTAAACTTCTGTTCCCTTCTATTTTTTATATAGATTATAAATCTTTTTATTTAATATTAGATTTAATTCTATTAGATTTTAATAGATATTTTACTCTAATTTAATATTTGATTAATTTTCATATTACTTTTAATATTTTTAGTTTTTTTAGACTTTTTTCTTTATAATTATAGCTGGTCAGGTGTATTTCTTATTAGATATATTTTATAATATTTAATTATTATTATTTTTAATATTATAATTTTATTACTAATTTATCTTATTTTATTAATTTAGAATAGCCTATCTTAATAATATATTATTGTTTTTTTAAAAAATATTTCTTTAATTTTCTTTATTTTATTATATAATCTCTCTAAGTAGTTATTAATTTTTAGAAATCTTTTAAAATATATTTAATAAGAACTTTACTAAGTTTAATTTTAAAATAATTAAGATTTTTTTTAAATTATATCGTAGTCAGAACTTTTTTAAATTAAAAGAATTATTAATATAAATACTAGAAATTAAGAATTAGTATTATTAAAATATTCTTAAAAGTAAATCTTATTTTAAAAAACCTTAATATTATATTACTATAGTTACTTCTATATATAAATATTTTATAAATTTAAATAATATTACTAAACTCACTGTTATATTAATATAGATTTATAATAAAATTAATAAGAAGCTTAAGAGTAATTATATAAAAAATCTAAATTAAGAAAATGAAATTCCTTTTTTTTAATAAATATATTTTAATATTTTATTAATTATATCGTAAAGATAAGAATTACTGCTGATATATATAATAAGATTAAAAAGATTTATAATATATTAGAAAATATCAATATATTTTCTAAATTTATAAAATAATTAATATAAAATATTTTATTAATATAAATTCTTCTATTTTCTTAAAAAAATAGATTAAAATAATTAATGGCCTGTCTAAGATACTGAATTTTTTAATTAAATTAAATCTTTATATTTTTAAATTATTTTATAAAATAATTCTACAGTATAATAATTTCTAATTTTAATTAATTATAATAATCTTTTAAAATTCAATTTATATAATATCTATTAATAATTTACTATGTCTGAATATAATTAGAAAATATTATTAATTTGTTTTATTAATAATATAATTATTATATTATATAATCAGAAATAGAATTATAATTATAATAAAAATTATAACATAGATTATAATAATTCTAATTCTTAATTAATAAAGATCTTTTAAATCTTTAATTTTATAAATTATAATTTTATATAATATAATTTTATATAATATAATTTTATATAATATAATTATTATTATAAAATAGATAATAAGAATAAAGATAAAATTAAAAATAATAAATAAATTTATAAAAAGGATTATAGCTATAACAGAGAATATAATAATTCTTTAGTTAATATAAATAATAATAATACTTCAGAATTAGCTAAAAATATCTTTATTTATAAGGGTGCATGTTAAGATAGTATAAAGAAAGTATATCTATTACAAAGTCAAGATAATATTTATATTACTTAAAGTATTATTATTAATCTTTTATCTAGCTTCTTTTATAGATAAATATATTTATAAAGACTTTATAAATTATATACTATACTAGTATAATTATTTTATAAGAAACTGTTTTTATAATATAAATATTTCTTATAATATATTATATTATAAGAATTATAAGAATTACTATTTTTATAATTATTTCTCTTTCTAAGATTTTAACTTTTAAGATTATTATTTATAAAAAATTAGATATTATTAAAATCTCTATTATAAAAACCTCTTTATAAAAAGTTTAATTCAAAGATTTTCTTTTTATAATATTTATTTTATATAAATCTGTTATAGTTATTTTATATAATTATAATTATATTATTATTTATTATATTTTAAGTTTCTGTAGTTATAGTTAAATAATAAATATTATAAATAATAAATATTTCTATAATTATAATTAAATAATAAATATAATATAATATTTTTAATTTAAATATAAATCAGAGCTTAGAACCTAGAACTCAGAATTTTAAAAAAGAATATTTTTAAAAAATTTCTTTTTTTTTCTTCTCTTTTTTTTTATTTTATTTTTTAATTTTTTTTTCAATCTCTGCAATATTCTCTCTTAATTATTATTATTATTATTATAAGTAAATACTTATTTAGAAGATCTTTATAATTATTTATATTTTTATAGATATTTTATATTCTTATAATTATTTTATATTTTTATGGTTATTTTATATTCTTATACTTTTTTTATACTCTTACAGCTATTTATACTCTTATAGATCTAAAATATTTATATTAAATTATAAAATATAATATTTTATATTCTTATATTAATCTATAAATACTTATTATTTTATAAGTCTAAAATATATAATCTAATCTAAAAATTATAATTAATTATCTTAATAGTTCTTTTCTTATATTATATATTTATTATTGTTATTTTATAAAGAAATTACTATTTGTATTATTAAATTTCTTTTGTTTTTTTTTTACTTTTTTTATTTTTTTAATAAATCTTCGCGGTAAGTAATTTCTTAGAAAGATTTATTTTATATCTTATAACTAATATAGAGCTGGATTAGTCTGCTTTTATAATTATTTTTATTATTATTATTATTATTATTATTAATATTATTAATATTATTATTATTATTATTATAATCTCTTTTTTTTTCTCCCGCGATAAATATTTATTCTTTTTATAAAGTATAAAACACTAATTTATATATAATCTATTATTTTATTAGCTAAGATTTTTAGAATAATCTGATTTTTTATAGTTCGAATTCTTTTATATTTCTTTTATAATTTATTATTATAGTAACATTATTATTTCAAATAATATTCTTATTATTTTTATAATTTATAGATTATAAATAAATAAGCTATTTCTTCTTTATAAAATATACTTAGATCTATTTAGAATTAATTTATTTTATAAAATATTAGAATTATAAATTAAATAAAAATTTAATTTATAAATCTATCTGTGATAAACTAATTTATTAATATTTTTATAAATATATTAATAATTCTATGAGATCTTTCTTTCTAAACAGAATTATAATCTCTATCTAATTAAGAAAGATATTAAATTATATAATTAATAATAAAATCTATTTTTTTATTAAATTTAATAATTATTATTAGCTAGAGATCTAGATTTAATTTTATAAAAATCTTTTTATAATTAGAGCTGATTAGTATTTTCTTCTTAATTAAATATATAATATATATTATAATCTCTTAGACTTAAGAATATTAATAATATATATTAATAATAATTATAAATAGAGATATAATAATTATATTTAGATTAAATATAAAATCTATTCTTTATAAATTATATAATTAATTTATTTATTTTTATTTTTTATAAATATTTATTATATTTTATGTTCTTAAATTATAGTCAGATAAGAATTCTCGCGAATAAACCTTTTTATTATTTTATTATCTTATCTTTTCTTTTATTTTTTAAATAAAGATTATATTTATAAATAAATCTTTTATAGATATATAGATAATATAGATTTATAATTAATTTTTCAATATTATTTTTATTAAGATAGTTCTTTTATTTAATTAAAATTTTTAAAAATCTATTTTAATTTTATAAGATTAATAAAATCTCTGAATAATATTTATAATTATTTTCTTTTATAAAAAATATTTTTCTAAATTTATCTTATTTATTTTATAATTTTATAAATAATTTTAGTCTTTAGACTTGCAAGTTTATTTATTTAATAATATAACAAAATTTCTTATTTTATAAATCTAGTTTCTTATTAATCTATTTTTTTAAAAGATATTTTATAAATAATTAAACTATCTTTTATAGTATAAAGCTTTTTGTTTTTTTTTTATAATTATAAAAAAACTATTTTTATTTTTTATAAATAAAACTTAGATTCTTCTTCATTTTAATATAAATATTTTTAAATATATTTAATTTATTTAAAGACTTTAATCTCTGCTTGCTTTTTATTATAAATATTTATTTTAATTATTTATAAATATTTTACTATAATAATAGAAAAAAATAATCTTTTTATAAAAACTCAAAAGTTATTATTATATATAAACTTTATAATAAATAATAAATTTATTTAATTATTTTATTTAAAATTAATATAATTTTGAAAGTACTGCTTAAGAATATTAATTAATTTTTTAATTTAATTATTAGTCTATAAATAGTACGCTATATTTATTTTTTTGCTTCTAAATATATAAATAAAATTAGACCAGAAATCTTTTATAAAAATATTATTATAATTTATAATAATGTTTATAAATATATTATATAAATAAAAAATCTCTTTAATAAAGAATTTTATAAAGTTTTTTATATTAAAACTGTTATATAGAAAAATAAAATAAATTATTTTACTATATTAATTTATTATTATTAAAACATTATTAAAGATTTTTTATAAGTTTTTAACAGTACTAGCACTCGCGGATAGATTAATAATAAAATATATTATGATTTGTTTTAAAAATTTTATAAATATAAATAAAGATTTTAGTAGCTCTTGCTACTTTTTATAAATTTTTTTATTATTTTAATATATTTTATAAACTTAATAATTTTATTTTTATCAATAATCTTAAATTATAAATTCTATAATTATTTTCTATTATAATTATTTTTTATAAATAAAATATAATTAAATTTATTAACTATCTATATTTCTTTTGAATAATAAATTATTAATTTTAAAATTAAATATATCTATTTCAATATATATTTATTTTTTTTTCTTAAACTAGATAATTATAATATTCTTTATAAATATTATTTTTAACTGCTTAAAACTCTTATAAGTATTAGTTATAAAAAACTTTATATTAAATTTTTTTTTCTTACAGAGTTTTTTAATAAGATTTATAAATAAGATTAATATTTATAAATATTATTTTTAACTGCTTAAAACTCTTATAAATATTAGTTATAAAAAATTTTATATTAAAATATTTTTTTTCTTACAGAGTTTTTTAAGTAAATTATTAGTATTAGTTTATAAATCTTATGATTTATAATATATTTTTTATATTTTATAACTTTGATTGTTTATAAATTATTATAATTTATCTTAATTTTATCTATATATCTTCGCGCTTAATAATAAAATTAAGAAAATTAATTTTTATTTATATAAAATAGTACTTACTTAATTTTATATATAGATTTATTTTAATTAAGATTTATATAATCTTATAAATTTATTTCTTATATATCTCTAGATCTTGCGAATATATTATAATATTATTAAAATAAAGAATTATAAAGTTATTTAAATACTTCGCGAATAAAAAATTTAGAGTCTTAAAATTCTGTAAATATATATATTAATCTGAATAATATAACTAAATATTTAAATAAATTATATTTTATTTAAAAAATTATTTTTTATTTATAATCTACTGTAACTTTTATTCTATAATAAATTTTATAAAAATTAAGTTATATATATTATAATATTTTTATAAATTAATTAATATAATTATTAATCTATAATAATAGATACTTAGTTTTAATAATCTATTTATTTAGCTTATAATAATTAATATATATTTATAAACATTTATTTTCTTTTATAAAGCGAACTAATAGTTTAAAAAATAATTTTAAATATTAGATTTATTTATATATAAAATAGTTTTATAGATACTTTTAGATTACTTTCTATTTTATAACTAATATTTTAAAGATTAATTCTATTTTTAATTTATAATTTTTTTTTAGATTGATCTTTAGATTAATATTTAACTATAAAAATAAATAATTTATTATTTTATTTTTTATAAATATTTTTTTAAATTTATAAAGATACTCTAGAAATACTTTTAAATTTATTTTTTTATAAATAAATCTAATTATTATAATTTATAATTATTTAATTTTTAATTTATTTATAAGAAACTCTGTTATAATAATATAATATATCTTAATTTATTATTTTTATAAAGTCTTAAATAATATTAATTAAATTTTATAATAAAAATATTTATCTAAATCTATAATATATCTAATATAACATTTTTTATATTAAATATTATAATAATAATTGTTTTATAAATTTTATAATTATTCTCTATATTTATAAGATTTATCTTAAATATTATAGTTTTTTTTAATCAGATATTATAATTATTTAATAATTTTATAAAAGTCTTTATAAATATTATTAATTATTTTATAAATTTTATTAATATTATAGATATTCGATTTATTTCTATATTTATATTAATTAAAATATTAATTCTTTTAAGTAGATTAGTCTTATTTTATATAAGTAATTACTTTTATAATCTTAAAATAAAATATATTATAAAAAATATATTTATTAATTTTTTATAATTTATTTAAATTATAAATTATTTTTTAAAATTTTTATTTTTATATCTGTAATAGTTCTTTATTATATAATTTTATTTTTTATAATTAAAATATTTTATTATTTTTGCAAGTGCTGCTGTAGAATCTTGTAAGATAAATATTTTTAATATATTTAAGTATAAAATACTTTTTAATAAAAATCTCTTATAATAATTCTAGCTATTAAATATAAATAATAATAATTTTCTTTTTTATAAGTAATTAATCTTTTTATTTTATTAGTTAATAATTAATCTTAATTTTATAAATAATATAACCAGATTTTATTTAATAATAAGAAAGTTCAGCTACTTGCAGATTTTTTATTTTTTATTTTATAAAAATAATTTAAAAAATAAATATAATTATAAAATATTTAATTTTTATATTTTATAATCTAGCTCTATTTTGATTTTTATTTTAATATTATAAATATATAAAGTTCTTTTTTTTATATAAAAGATTATTTTTAGAATTTATAATTATATTTTTTATTTATAATTTTTAAATTATCTAGCTATATTTTAAAAAGTTTATAAAAGTTTATTTAATTATTTATTTAAAAAAGCTTTGCGGCTTTATCTTTTATAGATTATTAAATATATAATTTAAATAGATTAATATAATCTATATTTACTAATTCTTATTTTAATTATAAATTTCTATACTAGGCTCTTGCTGAGTAATAAATAATTAAAAGATAATATAATTATAAATATTATAATATTTACTATTTTATAAAATATATATATATATATGTTAATCTTTAATTTTATAAATAAAATATTAGAATTACTTAAAGACTTATAAATTTTTTTATTACTTATAATAATTTTAAGTCTCTCTTCGAGTTCTATAATTTATTAAAATCTAGTTAATTATTTATAAAAATTCTTAAAAAATAATAAAATTATATTTATTTTAATTATTCTTTTTATAATAACTTTGCATTTAATCTTCAGAGACTTAGAAAAGGTTTTATAAATATAATATTTAATATTTTATATAAATATAATTTTAATAGATTAACTTATAAATTTTAAATAATAAGATTATAAGAATATATATTAAAATAATATAAAAAAAATATTTATTATAAAATTAAGATAATATTTATAATATTTAAAATATTATTACTAGTTTGTTATCTAATTTCTCTTATAGATAAATATATCTATAAGAATTCTATAAATTATATATTATATTAGTATAATTACTTTATAAGAGACTGTCTCTGCAGTATAGATATTCCTCGCGATATAGTACATCACAAGAATTATAAGGAATACTATTCTTATACTATTAAATTAATCTTAATAAATAGTTTCAGTATAGACTATAATAATATGAATATTAATATTATTAAAATCTTTAATAATATAAATATGAATACTAATTCTTCCATAAAGTTATTTATTATTATTAATATTATTATTATTAATAAGATAAATCTTTTTTATAATATTATAAAGCAGGTTAAAAAGTCTATAGAGAATCTAAATTTTTAAATAATTAATTTAAAATTATTATATTATATAATATTTTAAAAAGTAAGTTTTATTAGTTATTATATATATATTATACTACTCTGTATGGTTATAAACTTAATATTCTAAATTTAAAAATATAATAATATTATATTTAATTTATTTATTTAGACTGATTATTTAATCTAGCTTAATTTTTTAAGATTTATTAATATCTAATATATTTTAATCTTAATTTATAATCTTTTCTTAATATATTAACTTATCAGAGACAATCCTAAAATAGAGTTTAAATTAAATAGCTTAATAATATTTATTAATATTATTAATAAATATAAAAATTATAAATATATTTTAATTAATTATTATTATTTTTTTATTATTAGTAATATAAGTCTTGAATAATTAAATATCTTAAAGTTAATTAATTATTTTATATAATATTAAAAAAATCAATTTTATTAAATTCTTATTCTTTATTATTATTATTATTATTATTTTTTCTAGTTTAAAATTAATTCTAATTTATTTAATTTATTATTAGATTATCTATATTTTTAAGCACAAGCTTTATAACTTAGTAAAGTATATAATTAATATATAAATATTCAAGAAAATACTTTAAAAATTCTATAAACTATATTTTAAAAATAAAGATTATATTTTATTTATTAATAAAAAAATATAAGATATTAAGTTTAAATTAAAAAATCTTATTTAGATAAATATCTGCAGATTAATTTATATAAAAAATCTTATTAATATTTTTTATTTTATTATTTTCATTAATTATACTATTCAATACTACTGGACTTTTATAATAAAGAATTATATAAATATATTTAAAAAAAAAATTTATTATAAAATTATTTATTAACTTAATTTTAAATATTAATTAAAGTTTTTTATATAAATAATATATCAGAGCACAGTTCTTTAAAGAATTATTATAAATCTAAAGATATTATTAAGACTTTTCTTTATTTTATTAATCTATTCTTAATATAATAACTAAAAGAAAGAATTATTATCTACTATAATTAATTATTTTTATAATAATAAAAATTTAATTATTTAGATTTCTTTAAAATTTTATTATATAAATAATTAAATATATTAAGAATAAATATATTTATAATATTATTAGTATAATATCTTATAAGATTCTATATAATATTTAATCTAATATTTTTTATTAAAAAGCTCTTAATTATTAATACTAATATTTTATATTAGATAAAATCTATAATAAACTAGATTTTAAAATAAATAAAAATTAATTTATTAACTATAATAAAAGTTTATATAAGATTTATAATTTAAAATTAAAGAATATTATTATAATTAAAGATATTATTTTTTATAAGAAATCTATTTTTATGTTATTATCTCTAAATATTAAATATAAATTAAATAATATTTTAATTAATTCTTTAACTAGTAATTAAAATATTAAAAAATATTAATATATTTTATCTAAATTTCTATTTATATAATATAAATAATCTAAATTTATTAATTTCTATAATCTTGCTACTATTAATTTTTCTATTTAATTCTAAATTATAAGATTAGAAATTAGACTTAATTAACTAATTATTAATAATTTTTTATAATTTAGAGAATATAAAATTACTAATATATTATCTCTGATTATAATATTAGATTTTTTATTAATATATATATAATTAATTTAATAATAGATTTTATATTAGAATCTTAACTTAAGTTATTTTCTTCAGTATTAATATCAGTAGTTTAAAGATCATTAATTATTATTAATAATAAAATTAATTTATGAAATATTTTCTTACTTTATTATATAAAGCAGTCTAGTGCTTAGATTAAAATCTTAAATTAATTATTTTAATAATTTATAAAAATTAAGAAATTAAATTTAAAGTTTTTAAAGTATATATAGTTATATATTATAATTTTATAAATATGTTTTAATTTATATAAAAATATTAGTTTTATTAATTCTTTAAAATAGCTATATATTATAAATATCGTATTTAATTTAACAATTAATATTCTTAATATTAATATTTTTAATAGAATATTATATAGTAATATTATTTTATTAAAAATATTTAATAAAAAAT
This sequence comes from Aspergillus heteromorphus CBS 117.55, assembly GCF_003184545.1. Classification (NCBI taxonomy): domain Eukaryota; kingdom Fungi; phylum Ascomycota; class Eurotiomycetes; order Eurotiales; family Aspergillaceae; genus Aspergillus; species Aspergillus heteromorphus. The sequence continues at coordinate 35,236 of NW_020290485.1, read as the reverse complement.
ATATTTTATATTTATAGCTAGATATTATATTATATAAAGAGTTATTAAAATAATACATAATAGTTTAGTATAAGATTAAATATTATTTTTATCTAGAAATCTTTTATACTATTTATAAAGAGAAGAGAATAAGATCTTTATTAATATATTAGATTTCATAAATTAAGTCTGATAATATTTATAAAATTTATTTTATAATTAAAAACTCTAAATAATAATTAAATAAGAATTTTAAAATATATAAAATCTATATAGTTATTATAAAATTAATAAATCTAAATATCTTTATTATATTAATTATAAAATTTAAATAATATTTTTATAATATTAATATTATAGCTATATTTCTAAATATTAAATTATATAAATTATTTTATATTTAGTTCTTAAAAAACTTTAAAAAATTAAACTATTATAAATTATTTTTCAAAATTATTTAACTTAAAATAATTAGTCAGAGAATAATATATATTATTTTATAATTTTTTTATTTTACAAGAATTTATATATATATATATAAATATATTATATTTCTTTGTAATAATATTTATATTCTTATTTATATTAATAATATTTTACTACTGCTATCTATTCTTAATTATATTAAAAAAATTAAAAATATAATTAATAAAATATTTAAATATATTAATAATAGTTATATAAAAAGATTTTTTAATATAGATTTTATTTATTATACTAAAGATATTATAATCTTATAAAAATATTATATTCTTAATATTTTAAAATAATTTAATCTTAAGAATTATAAGTCTCTTCTAACTTTGTATAATTTTAAAATTATTTTAATTATTAAAAATGTCAAAGATCTTACTATAATTAATAAAATTAAAATATATTAAAAATAGCTTAAATACTTAATCTAATTAATTATTAAAATATATCTTAATATAATTTATATAGTAGATATAATTACTTACTATATTATTAATTTCTCTTAAATTTTATTTTATTACTATTATTTAAATCTACTATTATTTAAAAAAATTATTAAATCTTAATTTTTTTATTTTTAATAGTTCTAATCTTCTTATATATTAGAATATTAATTAAATAGATTCTTATATTAATAAATGAGCTTTAATAAATAATTATATTTTTATTCTTATTAAAAAATCTATTTTATAATATTTTAAGAAATAATTTATTATTATATCATTTTTAAGACTAAGTATATTATTTAAATATTGACTATTTAAAAACTACTCTGACTTTAATTATTATTTAATAAATTTTATCTTTAATAAAATAATATAATATAGATTATAATATCTTGCTTAGCTGTTATTTAGCTTAATAATTAAAATATTATTATATTATTATATAATTTAAAATATTATATCTATATATATATAAATTAAATATTATTTTATCAGACAGATTATTACCACTGGCAATATTAACTTTATTTATATTTTAATAGAAAAATAAATAATAAATAGATTAATTAAGCTACTTTTACCTACAGTATTTATTTATTTTATAAAAATATTAGAAATAAGAATTTACATATAAAATAAATATTAAGAATAAATTTATTTTTTTATATTATCTACAGAATTTTAAGTCAGGGGAATATTATATTATATTATATAATATTATATTATTAATTATATAACTTAATATCCTGTTAGTATCTCAAGTAGACAGCCGCCTCTAGCTAGTTAAATCAATCAATCTTCTGCTCCCTTGCATCCTTCGTACAAGATCTTTTCCAAATTATATTATAATCAGAATATTTTTAAATAAAAAGAATTAGTAATATATATACTAAATATTAAGAATTAATATTATTAAAACGTTTTTAAGAATTTTTAAGAACAAATCTTATTCCAAAAATCTTAATATTACATTATTATAATTATTTCTGTATATAAATATGTAATAAAATTAAATAATTTTATTAAAGCTATAGCCTATTATATTAATATAGATTTATAATAAAATTACAATATATATTCAATAGAGTAGGACGCTTAAGAGTAATTATATAAAAAGTTTAAATAAATTAAAAAAGTTATTATTTTATAATAAATATAATTTAATAATTTATTAATTTTAATATTTATTTTTATATTTTAAAAATAAAAATTACTACTTATATGTATAATAAGATATAAAGGATTTATAATATACTAAGATGTATTAATATTCTTTTTAAATTTAAAAGATAATTAGTATAAAATAGTTTATTCATATTAACTTTACTATTTCTTTTTAAAAATAATCTAAAATAATTAATAATCTTTATAAGATAGCTAATGTATCTGCTTAAATTAAATTTTTATATCTTTAAATTATTTTATAAATAATCTTATTATTTAGTAATTTTTAATCTTAATTTATTAAAACTAATTTTTTAAAGTCTAACGTATATAATATATATTAAACATTTATAGATTCTAAGTATAATTTAAAGATATTATTAATTTATTTTGTTGAAAATATAATTTTTTAATATATAATCAAAGATATAAATCTAATTACAATAAAAATTAGAAATAAAAATTATAATAAAATTAATAATTATAATTAGAAATAAAATATTTCTTTCATTAGTATAATCAGTAACAATACTTCAGAATTAATAATATATATTTTTATTAAAATAATCTTAATAAATATTTTAAATATAGATTATAATAGTCTAAAAATTAATATTACTAAGACTTTTCATAATATTATAATATTAATATTAATCTTTTTACAGACTGCTCTACAATTCTTAATACTACTATTAATAAAAGAAAATCTTTTTTATAATATTATAAAATAATTTGAAAAGTTTATAAAACATATGAATCTTTTTATAATTAATTTAAAATTATTATATTATAATACTTTAAAAATAAGTTTTTTTAATTATAAATATATATATATTGTATTACTTTATATAATTATAAACTTAATATTTTAAACTTAGGGATATAATAATATTATTCCTAATTTTTTAAGACTTATTAATATTAAATATATTCTAATATTAATTTATAATCTTTTCTTAATTTATTAACTTACTAAAAAAAATCTTAAAATAATGTTTAAGTTAAATAGCTGAATAATATTTATTAATATTATTATTAAATATATAAATTATAACTATACTTAAATTAATCATTATTATTTTTTTATTATTAGTAATATAAGTTCTGATTAGTTAGATATCATAAAATTAATTAACTATTTTATATAAATTTTAAAGGAACGAAATTTTATTAATTTTGTTTTTATTATTACTGTTATAATTCTTTCTAATTCAAAGTTAATTTTAATTTATTGAATTTATTAATAAACTTTTTATATTCCTCAATATAAGTTTTATAACTTAATACAGTATATAATTAATATATAAATATAAAAGAGAGTATTTTAAGAATTATATTAATTAAATTTTATTTATTAATAAAAAGATATAAGATATTAAACTTAAATCTAAAGATCTTATCTATATAGATATTTATAAACTAATTTTTATAAATAATTTTATTATTATTGTTTATTTTAGTATTTTTAATAATTATATTACTTAGTACTGCTGAACCTTTATAATAAAAAATTATATAAATATATTTAAAATATTTATTTTATTATAAAATTATTTATAAAGTTAATTTTAAATATTGATTAAATAATCTTATATAAATAATATATTAAAGTATTGTTTCTTAGAAAACTATTATAAATTTAAAGATATTATTTAAAATTCTGCTTTCTATTATTAATATATGTTTAATAAAGTAATTAAAATTAAAAATTAATATTTAATTAAGTATTTTCTATTAAAGTGCTCTTAACTATTAATATTATCAATATCCTATATCCAAGAAAATCTGTAATAAACTAGATTTAAGAATAAAGAAGAATTAATTTATTAATTATAAAGAAAATTTATATAAGATTTATAATTCGAAATTAAAGAAAATTATTATAATTAAAAATAGTCTTTTTTATAAAAAGTCTGTTTCTATTCTATTAGTCTTAAAAATTAAATATAAATTAAATAATACTTTTATTAATTCTTTAATTATTAATTAAAATATTGAAAAATACTATTATATTTTATCTAAGACTTTATATATATAAGTTAATTAATCTAAATTGATTAATTTTTATATATTTATTACTGCTGATTTATCCATTATATTTTAAATTATAAAATTATAGATTAGATTAAATTAAGCAATTATTAAAAATATTTTATAACTTGGAGAATATAAAATAATTAATATATTATTTTTAATTTATAATCTTATATCTTATATCTTTTTATTAGTATATATAAGTCTTGTTAAGTACTAAACTTTATATCAAAATCTTAATTAAAATTATTGTCTTTAATATTAATATTAATAATTCAAGATTTATAAATTATTAATAATAATAAATTTAATTTATTAGATAATCTTTTTTTATTATATATATCAGTTAAGAACTTAATCAGAGATTTTATCTCAATTATTTTAATATTCTATATAAGTTAAGAAACTAAATTTAAAATCTATCAAACATATAAAACTATTTAATATTTAAATATATTTTAATTTATATAAAATAATAACTTTAGTGATTCTCTAAACCAACTATATAATATAAATATATTATTTAATTTAATATCTAATATTATTTTGCTCAAATTATTTTATAAAAAATATATTCTATTTTTATAAATAGATATTATATCTTATAGAAAATTGATAATATAATATAAAATAATTTATTATAAAATCAAGTAATATCTTTATTCAGGAATCGTCTATATTATATAGAGAAAGCAAAAATTAGACTTTTATTAATATATTAAATTTAATAAATCAAGCTTGATAATATTTTTAAAGCTTATTTTATAAAATTGATTTGAATTAAAAAACTATTATTACAGATTAAAAATTCTGTACCTATGAATTTTATATTTATATTTATTATTTTCTTTATCTATTTATTTATATTATATTTTTAATCAATCTATTTACTATAATGTCTTCTATTATTCTTTGTTACTAAAATTCATTATAAGCCTTTATTAATTATAATTAGAGATAAAGATAATAGAGATTTAGAATAGTTATTAAAAATAATATAAATATATTTATATTTCTTTTATTCATTTTATATCTATATTTCTAGTATTGAATTTATATATTACTATTAATACTAATAATATGACAACTATAAGTAGTGCTGATTATGATTATAATAAATATAATAAATATTTTAACATTTTATTTTTTAATTATAAAAGGTTAATTTTATATAATATTATACCTACCATAATCTATCTAGTAAAATATTTTAATATAATTAAGTATAATGATTATAAAGAATCTTTTAATATTTTTAAGTTTAAGAATTAAAATAACTATTAAGATTATTATAATTATTTTAATAATAACTTTTTTAATAATAATAATAATTTTATTAATAATCATAGTTAAACTACTTATTACTAAGGCTTATCTATATTATAAGATTATCATTTTTAATTAAAAATACTGGCTTTTTATAATCTAGATTATAATAAAAAATTATTATAAAATAAATTAATAAAAATATTTTTATAGGAATATAAATAAATTTATATTTATATTTTTAAGATAATACCTTATTCTAATATATCTTTAAATTAATTATATATCAAAAGCAATTATTATAAAATTTTGATCTTAAAGATATCTGGATTTCTAAGTTATATTATTATTGTAAACTAAATTTATTCAATATTCTTAATTTATTTCATATTTTATTTTATATTTTAAATAATATTATTACTAACAGATCTATTGAAATATATATAAATAATATATTTAATTAAATTCTTAGAATATAAAACACACTAAAACTAAATACTTATTATAATATTTTTAATTAGAAAAATATATATTATTTAGCAAATATCTTGAAATTCTTAAAAATTAATTCTTTTTAAAAACAAGCCTTATTTTTAAATATTAATCATTGAATTATTTTTATAATAATAAGAATTATATTAGAGATAGAATTTATAAGTAATAAAGAATAAAGTCTATATATATATATATAATAACTAATATTTAAAAAACGTTCTTAGAGATCTAATAATTATATATATATATATAATTTAGTAAATATTAGTCTAATAAAATAGATTAATTAAATTAAATAGCTTTAAAATATATTCTATTATTTTATTATAAGTAAGAAGTATTAGAATATACTTAATAATCTTAATCTAGATTTAATTATTTTTATATTTAAAAAATAAAAAAAAAAATAAGATAATTACTATCTTCTATATTAATAAGAATAAAAATATAAATAATCTTAAAGATAATTCAGAAAATAGATTATTATTAAAATTAAAAAAACTAGCTTTATCTAAGTTTTTAATTATTATATATACTTAAATAGAGATAAAGATCTGATTTTTATAATTTTTATATTATTATAATTATTATTCTGAATAATATAAAGAATAAATATTTTATATTTTTTTTATTTCTTTTATATTAGATTCTGTAAAAGTTTTTTTTAAAATATAATATATTTCTTAAGATAATTAATTAAGCAGATTAAGTAGTAGACTATATCTAAAAAATATTATTATATTTATATTATAATTAAATATATATTATACTTTATATATTATTTATATAAGAAGAATATATATATTATAAATTAATCTATAATTATTAATCTATCTACTATATTTAATCTTTCTAATTAATAGATATAAATAATTATAATAATAGTTATATCTTAATCTAATCTTAACTATATAATTAAAAATTTTTTATATCTTAATCTGACCGCCAGATTATGGCCAGGTTAAGGTTAAGATATAACAGTCAGGTTAAGCCACTCTAATAGTGTTGGCAGTGGCCGCTCTGGGGCACATGACTGCGCCTTTTACTTCAGATACCGGGATCTGTGGCCTCTGCTCTCTAAATTAATTTATAGTTTTTTATTATTTTATATAATTATTTTTTATATTTCTATAAGATTATAAGCCCGGCGGCTTATTATTTAAAAAATATCTAGTAATTTCTAAATATTTTATAAATATTCTTTATTATTATAAGATATTTTAAATATATTATTTAGTAGATTTTTTTAAGTTCTCTGTTTAATTCTCTAATATATTAATATAATATATTATTATTTTATAATAGCAGAGATAGGCCTGAAGAGGTATTTTTATTAATATTAATAAATATATTTCTAGATAATTTAATTTATTAACTTTAGATTTTATATTCTTAATATTTTAGCTATTTTAAGTATAATTAATAATATTAATAATATAACTTTATCTTTTATAATTAATTAGATATATTAAAAATAATATTTATTTAAATTTATATTTTTAATTATAATCAATAATCTTCAGACTATTCTTAATAATATAATTATATATAAAAATTAAATCTAATAAATTTAATAGAAACTAATTATTATTAATTATAAATAATTTATTAATTCTAATATATTTTAATTTATCTAGAACTCTGAATACTACTGCTAATAATAGAATTAATTTAAATAAATAATTATATAATTATTAAATTAAATATTAAATAATTTATAAAAGAAACTATAGAATCCTGATTTTTCTATTAAATATATAGATAATATATAGATTATTATATATAATATTATAATTAGCAGTAATAAGCTATAGACTATAAATATAATTAATAACTTTATTATTTTAAAAAGAACTTAATATTTATTAATTCTAGATTTTATTATTATATATTATAAGATATATAATTATATTATATATTTTAATATTATATCTTTTTTTTATATTTTTATAATTATACTATTATACAAGCTTAAGAATAATATATTATTTTAATATATTATTTAGAGACTAGAGATAGATAAGATTAAATTAAAAATATATATTAAATAATAATTTAACTATTTTTATATTAAAATTATAGAAAAGATAATTATTATAATTTCTTTAATTCTTATAGTTTTAACTATTTTAATTATTTTATATATAAAGATATTTAAGCTTAAGATATTTGATTAAAAGAAAAAAAAGAATAATAATATTAATATAAAGTTAATATTAAAGAGTAAATAGCAGAGATAATCTTTAAAAAATATAATAAATTATAATTATTAATAATATTAATTAAAGTATTCTAATAATTAGATAAATAATAAATATATATATTATAAAATTTTAAATAATTATAAATTATATTTTTATTTTTATTTAATTTTAAAGCTGCAAGATTTAGATTAGATATCTAAATAAAATATTTAAGAATATTAATCTAAGAATAATAAATAAATAATTATATTAGATTAATTTATTTTATATAAAAATTCTTTAGAGCAGTCTAATATTTTTATAATAATATTAAATAATAAAAACTTCTACTATTTAATATAATATATTATACTAAATTTTATAGAAAAAATAATAAAGAAGAAATATATATTAAAATATCTATCTTTTTTTTATATTAAAATAAATAAAAATATTAATAATATTATTATATTTATTTAATTTATAGCTCTTAATATAAAAATTCTAAATATAAAAGATTAATAAATTTAAGATTAAAAAGCTGAATATTATATTATTTTTAATTATAATTATTTTATTAACTATATTTTTTATTAATTAAATAAGATTTTATATTAATTTAATATTTCTAATAATATAGCAGATTATACTCTAAATTATAATATAATTTTTTTATACTTTAATAATAATTATAAAGAATAGACAGAAATATATAATATTATATATTATTATTTAAATATAAATTTCAGGATCTTTAGCAGAATCTTAATTTATAAAATATATAATATATAAAATTATTTTAATATTATTATTTAAAATATCAGAATCTAGAAGATTATTAGAGAAGTCTATAAAAAATATAAAATCTTATTTATTAAATTAAATAAATATAAAAATTTAAAGATTATATTAATTATAATACTTAATCTAATATTACTATATTAATGATTAGAATATATAAATATTTTTAAATTAAAAATTATTATAATAATTAATTAACTTAAGATTTATAATTTTATATAATCTAATTATAAGTTATACTTATTAGCAAAGTCTAAATAAATTATTAATTAAGATTTAATTATTATAGATATAAATTTCTTAATATTATAGATTATTAATATCTAGTTAATAAAATTAATAAAATATAGTAAATATTATATATATTTAATTATAATTAATCTTATTATTTAATAATCTGAAGTTTATTTTTTAAAAATTAATAATATAAATACTAAATTAAAGTACTTTATTAAGAAATATAAAATATTAATTAATAAATAAATATAATACTAATATCTTAATAAAAATATTAAGTTTAACTTTTTTATTAAATAAATCAGAAGCTAATTAATATATATTATCTTAATTTTATATTATATATCTAAGACTAATAAATCTTTAAAGTAATATAAAAATTATCTTAATTAAATAGCTTATATAATAATTATTAATAGTAATCTATCTAAAAATATATAATCTTTTATAATTAATATTACTAATCTGATTATTAATTAATTAATTTATTTAAATAATAAGATCAGCAAGTCTTTGCTATAAAAATAATATAAATATTATAAATTATTTAATTTAAAGTCTATTCTTAATTTTCTATATATTTTTAAATATTAAATATATATTTATCTATCTAAGAAAATATATATATAGATAAGAAAAATATCTCTGAAAGTAATTAAAAAATATCTAATTAGCTATAAAAAAATATAAATATATATTAAAGATTTAAAGTTTTTTAAATTATAAGATCTATTAATTATATTATATTAAGCTATAAAAAATAAAGATATATTATAATAATAAAAATAATCTGGATTCTGATACAGAAACTTCTATAAAATATTAATTATAATTTATTAAATTTATAAAAAATAATTCTAATTATTATATTATTTTTTTATTTATAATTAAATATAAAATAATTATTAAGAGTTCTTAGGCAAGAGATCTATTATTAATATATAAAAGAGTTTAAATAATCTCTTAATTATTTTTAAAATTATATCTTATTTAATTAATTATATTCTATCTAGAAGATTCTTAATAAATTAAAAAGAATAATAATATTATTTAATCTTCTATTAAATTTAATATTATTTAATCTTTTATTAAGCTTATTCTTTTCTCTATTTATAAGAATATTAAAAAATAGAAAAATATTTTTATAATTTTTTCTAATAATTCTATTAGTTGTAATATTAATAAAGATTAATTACAGCAGATCTTAATAAAAACTATTATAATTTAAAATTTTCTAATATCTTAGAAAATATATCTATTTTATAATATTAATTAAATTATTATTAGATACTCTTATATTAATAATAATATTATTTTATAATTAGAGAGAGTATATAATCTTTAATTAAAAGAAAATACTTAGAATAAATATATAAGATTCTTATTTAATAATATATATATTATATAGATTATAGATATTTTATATTATTTATATTAAATAAAGTTATTAACCACCGGCAAGCTAATAAATTAGTCAGATTTAATTAATAATTTTAATATAATTAAAAATAATATTTTTATTATTATTCAGAGCAATAAAATCACAGTATTATTAAAATATATTATTAAAAAAAAATAAAAGATAATACAGCTAATATAAGTTTTAAATTATAAAATTAAAAATAAATCTTTAATTTATTTAAAAGATAAAATAATTCTTATAGTTTTTAATATATAAATATATATAATAAATATATTTATTTCTAAGATATATAAATCAGTAATATTATTATTATATATAGATTATTAATAAAAAACTATATTAAAGAAACTACAGAATTTATAAAAAATATAAATTTTTAAGATTATATTTTATTTAATATATAAAAATACTTATATAATTCTAGATAAACAGATTTATATAATAAAGATTAATAAAGATAAATATATTAATTATTTTAAAATTTATTAAATAGTCTATAATAATTATTAATAATTAGATAAAAATTATAATATTATATATATATTTATAGTCTTTAATATTATTATAAAAATAAAATTTATAAAGATTACTATTAAAAAAATTAAATAAAAATAAGTTAATATAATTATTATATATCTAGATATAATTATTAATAACAGGCTTATTTATATAAAATAACTAACTAAATTTAAGAAAGATAATAATATTTATTTTATTAAATATATATTATATAGCTTAAAATAAGCAGATTATTTTTAAAATAAGATTTTTTATAAATAATTATAAATATTTAATTTTAAGAATATTATTAAAAAGCCCTATTTCTATCTTTAAGAATTAAGTTTAATTATATTATATATTAGTAATTTTATTATTATAGATTATATAAAAATTAATATTAATTAGATATATAAATATTTAAGCCAGAGTTTTAAGATAAAATATCTAGATATTTTAATTTATTTTTTTAATTATATTATTAATAAAAATATTATAAAAAAAATTATTATTATAAATTAAAATATCTATATTAAAGATTTTTTAAAATATTATAATATAAATAAGATATTATTAAAAAATTATTTTTTAAATTCTAAATATTAGAGATTTAGATCTGAGAATCAGAAATATAAAAATAGAAATTCTAAAAAATAATTTATAATTTAAGTAAATTATAAGAAATTAGTAAATATATTTTTTATAATATATTTTATTTTAAAACTATAAAAATAAATACTTGTGTAAAATAAAACTAATTTATTTAAAAAGATTATTATCTTAATTAATATAAATATAGAAGTAAATCTAATATCTATAATAATAATAAAAATTATAAAATAATTAATAATATTTATAAAGATTTTTATAAGATTACTAAATAAAAATAATATTTAATTAAAAATAATTATAATATTTAAGATTAATCTCGCGAATATAAAAAATAACTGTGAGATTTATAAAATAATTATTATTATAATATTTAATATAAAAAAAATTATATTAAATATATTATAAATCTAAACAGAGATCTCTATTATAGAGTTTAATTAATATTATTTAAAATTTTATAAGAAATAATAAATTAAGATATAATATATTATTATAACAAAGTTTTTTATAAAAAGATTAAAAATTAAATAATTATAAATTATAATAATCAGATTTATCTGCAAAGAGATAGATCTAAAAATATTTTTAAAATAATTTTATAAATTTAAGACAGTATTTATAGAGAATAAAATAATAAATTATTTATTTTTATAATTAAATATTAATCTAAAGATTAATTTAAAAAAAGATTATAAATTAAAAATAAATTTAATTTATAAAATATTATCTGCAGAATAGAAAATATTCTAAAAATATTTATAAAAATATCTTATATATAAATAGATTTAATACTTAAAATTATTTATTAAAATATTAATTTTTTTTATAAAAAAAAAGAATAAAAGCTTATAAATATATATTAATTATTATAAGCTAAATAGATAAATTATTAAGAATAAATATTTATTATTATAAATTAATATCTATATTAATCAGCTTATAAAAGGATTATAATTTATATAATTTAATTTTTGCAAAGTTTATTATAAAATAAGAATTATAATAGACTATAAATAAAAAATAGTTTTTTAAATAAAGTATAGCTTATTTAAATATTTAATTATATTATTTAAATTAATTAATATATCTCCAGAATTTTAAGATTTTATACATTTTTTATTTATAGAATATTTAGATAATTTTATAATTATTTATTTTAATAATATTATAATATACTTATAAAATTTAAAAATATATGAAATAAATTTATAAAGTTATATATATCTTAGCTAAAACAGATTTATATATAAAATTAAATAAGTATTATTTTATATAAATAAAGATTAATTTTCTTACATTTACTATTAACTATAAAGATATATAAATAAAATTAGAATAAATTATAATAATCTAGAAATAATTAAAGCTATAAAATATAAAAAATATATTATAATTTATAGAATTTATGAACTAATATTAATAATTTATTTAAAAATATTTATAAATAATAATCTTATTTATAAATCTTACTAAGAAATTCTGTAAAAAAAAAAGAAATCTAGTATAAAACTTTTTATAATTAATATTTATAAAAGTTTTAAACAGCTGAAGATAATATTTATAAAAAATATTATAATTATTTATTTTTTTAAAAAAAATAAGTATATATTAAAATAGATGTATCTGATTTTATAATTAATAATATATTATTATAAAAAAATATAAATAATTAATAAATTTTAATTATATTTTATTTATAAAAGATAATTACAGTAGAAAGAAATTATAAAATTTATAATTAAAAATTATTTATAATAATAAAGTTATTCAGAGAATAATATTATTAATTAGAAAAAATAGATCTTATAATAAAGATATTTATTAATTATAAAAATTTTAAATACTTTATAATAAGTGTAGAGCTGTTATAAAAATAGATATAAGAAATATAATAATTTATAATATTTTAATTTTATTTTATTTATTATCTAAATATATAAAATTTTATAAATATATTCTTATAATATTTAGATTATAAAAAGAAAAATAGCTAAGAATTATAAGAAATTAAATAAACTAGTTTTATAATAATTATCTAATCTATTTAGATTATAAAAATCAGAAAGTACAAAGACAGAAGCTTTATTTATAAATATTAGATAGATTTTTATTTATAGATATATTTTAAATATATAAAAGATTATAAAAAAAATAATAAATAATATTATTATTATAAAATATATATATTATAAAAATTCTTTTCTGAAGCTGTTAGCCGCAGTATCTATAATATTAATAAAAGATTAATAAATATAAGAAATCCGCGAAGAATTGAAAGATTTTAAAAACTTTAAATTATAAAAAAATAAAAAAATAAATAAGATTTTATAATAAAAAAATTATAAAAATCTTTTATAAAAAATAAAATAATTATATATCTCAGATAAATATATTCTTAAGTTTTAAATATTTATAAAGCTGTATAATAATTCTATCGCGAGTTATTTTATAAATAAGAAAATATTAATACTAATATTATAATAATTCTAATAATTGAGAATAAATAATTTTATAAATAAATATTATTAGATCTGCAGAATATATTAAAATAATAAAATAATTTTTAAAAAATAATAAAAACTACTAGAATCTTTATCTATATTTATAAAATTTTAAGAAAAGATAATAATAAACTTTATTATTAATCTATTTATAAATACTAGTATTATTAAGAGCTTATAAGAGATCTTTAATAATATTTTAATAATAATAGATTAATATAATAAAATAATTTATTTTATTTTTTTATAAATAAATCTTAATAGAGAGAATCTTATAAGAATTTTTTTAAAAAGATTTTTTATTTATATAATATATTCGCGAAGATTATTATAGATTATAATAATATTTTTATAAAAGATTTTTAATCTGATTTTATTTATATATTTATAATAAAAAAACTAAATATAGTTTATTATCTGTAAATTAATAATCAAATTAAAAAATTAAAAAATATTTATAAACAGTACTTGCAAAATTATATTAATTTTAAATAAAATAATTAAATAAATTTATTATTTATTATAGAATTTATATATAATAATATCTTATAAGTCTTTATAAAAAAATTATTTTTTTATATTATTATTATAAAACACGCGCACGTTATTAAAATAGACTTTTATAAAGAAAAAAAAATAGAGATTAAAGTTTCTAAATAAATTAAATATATTTAGAAAATCTATAATAAAATAGACAAAAATCTAATTTCTATTTATAAAAAATAAAAATAATTCTATAACTATAAAAAATAAATAAAAAACTTTATATTAGAAAAAATAATTTAATTATTTATAAAATATTTTTTATAAAGATAAATTAATAAAAAGCTAGATCTATAAAATATAGAATTTTATTATATTATTAAATAAATAAACTTATAAGTCTATAGACTAGAATTATTTATAAAATTATAAATATATAATATATTCTATATATTATTATTTTAAAAATATTATAAAATAAATAAAATAGATTTATAAAAATATTTTTTTATAAAAAAAATAATTATAAATATTATTCAAAGATTTTATTAATCTTATAAAGTTAGAATATATTTTTAAAAATCTTAATTAAATAAAAATATTACTCTAGTAAAAATAATATTTAAAAATTAATTATAAATCTATATTATTTATAATTTTATAAGAAGTTTATTTGCAAGTATAATCTCTATTTAAAAAATAAAAAAAAAAATAAAATAATAAAATAATAAAAAAGATTATTTATGAAAATTCTTATTTAATTATAGTTTAAAATATAAGATATAATAAATATTTATAAAAATAGAAATAAATAGATTAATTACTTAATTTATAAAAAATAGATTTTATATCTAATTTAAATATAATTATTATATCTCTATCTGTGACTATTATTAATATATATTATAAATATTCTTAAGCTTAAGAAATTATAATATATACTATATATTTAATTAAAAGAAGAGAATTAATCAGCTCTAATTATAAAAAAAGTTTTATAAAACTAGATCTAGATTTTTAGCTAATAATAATTATTAAATCTAATAAAAAAATAAATTATATTATTAATTATATAATTTAATATTCTTTCTAATTAGACAGAGATTATAATTCTATTTAAAAAAAAATCTAATAAAATTATTAATATAATTACAGAGATACTAATAAATTAATTTATTATAAATAAATTTATAAATTAAATTAAAATCTAGTTTATAATTCTAATATTCTGTAGAATAGATTAATTCTAAATAAATCTAAATATATTTTTTTTAAAAAAATAGCTTATTTATCTACAGTCTATAAATTATAAAAATAATAAGAATATCATTTAAAATAATAATATTATTATGATAATAGATTATAAGAGAGATATAAAAGAATAATATTATAAAAATCAGATTATTTTAAGAGTCTTAGTTAATAAAATAATAAACTATATATAAATTAATTTTTTATATTTTATAAAGAGAACAGATATCTATTATAAAAGAAAAAGATAAAGAAACTATAATAAAAATAGTAATAATAGAAATAATAATAATAATAATAATAATAATAGTAGCAGTAACAGCAGTAATAATAATTATAAAAATAAATTATTTTAATTTTATATTTATAATAAAATATAAAATAAATCTTTCTAAGAAACTACTTACCGCGGATATTCGCGGGAAAAGAGAAAAAAAGAAAAAAAAATAAAATTTAATAATAAAAATAATAATTTCTTCACAGAAGAAGAGATTAATAAATATATAATATAAAAAAAAAGATACTAAGATAGTTAGTTATAATTCTTAGATTAGATTATATATATCCCAGACTTATAAAATAATAAATATCTATAAATTAATAAAAGATTATAAAATACTATATTCTATAATCTAATATAAATATGTTAGAGCCGCGAGAGTATAAAATAACTATAAAGATATAAAATAAGCCACGAAAATATAAAATAGCCGCGAAGATATAAAATAAATTATAAAAAATATAAAATAATTATAAAAGTATAAAATAGTTATAAGAATATAAATAATTATAAGAATTCTTTAAATAAGTACTTATTTATAATAATAATAATAATTAAAGAGAGAGAAGACTGCAGAGATTAAAAAAAAAAAGATTAAAAAAAAAATAAAATAAAAAAAATAAAATAAAATTTAAAAAAGATATTTTTTTTTAGAATTCTAAGTCTTAAGCTCTAAGTCTTAATTTATATCTAAATAAAGAATATTATATTATATTTATTACTTAATTATAATTATAGAAATATTTATATTATTTATTATTTAATTATAATTATAAAAATCTAAAATATAATAAATAATAATATAATTATAATTATATAAAACAGCCGCGATGGGCTTATATAAAATAAATATTATAAAAAAAAAGAATTATTTTTTTTTAAATTAATTTTTTTATAAAGAAGATTTTACAACAAAGATTTTAATAATATCTAATTTTTTATAAATAATAATCTTAAAAATTAAGATTTTAAAAAAAAAATAATTATAAGAATAATAATTCTTATAATTCTTATAATATAATATATTATAAGAAATATTTATATTATAAAAACAGTTTTTTATAAAGTAATTATACTAGTATAATATATAATTTATAGAATTTCTATAAATATATCTATTTATAAAAAAAGCTAGATAAAAGATCTAATAATACTACTTTAAGTAATATAGATACTATCTTAACTTTATAATAGATATACTTTCTTTACACTACCTCAACACACACTTTTATACTAATTATAGATCTAAATAAATCAGAAAGAATTATTTTATAGTTCTGTTCAGGAATCTTTTTAATTATATATAATAAGAATATTTTATAGAGTTTTAATTAGTTTTTAAATAATCTAATTATATCTTATTTATTTAATATTATAATATAGTCTTTATTTCTATTCATTATATTATTATATCTTATTCTAAATAATATTAATTAACTCCTTTTTTTTAAAATAGGAGAGAATTATTAATTATTTATTTACTATAAAAATAATCTATCTATTACTGCTGATTATAATAGATTTATATAAAATATATTATAAATAGTAGAAATAATTAGTTAAATAGAATAAAGGTTTAATAATTTTATAATAATATATTTTATATTCTTTTGATTTAGCTTTTCATAGGATTAATTAATAATAATATTCTTTAGATTTAATTAAATTATATCATCTTTTTATTATCTGAGTATAAGTATTCTAAGTTTATTAATCTATTTTTTAGCTTTTTATTATATATATATAAAGAATACTTATATTTGATTACTAACTTTTTTAATTATATAAATTATAACTTTATTTATCTATAATAAGCTCTTTAAGATAATTTTATATAATATTAATTAATTCTTAGTTAATTAAATAAAGATAAATTATATTTATAACCAAGAAAAAAGAATAATATTTTTATAAAAATAAAGATTTATAAGTTAATAGCCAGCTTTATAAAAAATAACTAAATCTAGTTATATTAATTATATTATATATATATTCTTAGATAGATTTTAATTATATCATTTATCTATTTAATAGTTCTGTCTATTTAAGAATAATAAATAATAAAAAGTTATTTTTTAATTCTATTAAAATTATATAGCTATTATTATATTTCTTTTATAAACTCTTTATTATAATCTAATATAATAAATTATAATATCTTATATTATTAAATATATTAATTTAGACTTATCTATATAATAGTCTTAGTAGTTATTTCTGTTATAATTACTAGAATTACTTTTTTAATTAAATAATTAATAATTATAAAAAAATTAATATAGTTTTAACTTTTAAGCAGTTTAATAATAAAGTCAAATATTAATATTTTATTAAAGATATTTAGATATTAAAAAAGATTTTAATAGACTATATTTTTATTTATATTATATATAGAATCTATAATAGATATTATAATTCCATATAAATTTTAAATATTTTATATTATATTCAATTAAAAATATTTATAATTAATTATATTATAAGTCTTTGTGTGTTCTAAATATTATAGTAGAAAAAGATTATATATTTTCTAAATTGGTCTAATTTATAGAGACTTAAACTTTAATATTAATATATATTTTTAAAACGTTAGACTTTTCTGGCTATTAATAATATATTTAATAATAAAGACTTTTAATTTGATATTAAAAAAGAATTTCTGTATATTCTGAATAATAATTATCTAAATTTTTTAATATATTTAATTCTTATTTTTAAGTGATTTTTATTAATTTAGAATATCCGCGGGAGCTAGTATCATTTTTAATAATTTAATAATAACAGCTTCTTAATATTTCTTTCATTAAAATAATTAGAATAAATAAATATATTTATAAATATTCTAATTATTTTAATTATTTTAATTCTATTAAAAGAGTATATCTGTTTTATTATTTCTAATATTCTTATGATAAATAAAAAAAATTAAACTTACTAAAAAAATTTATTTTCTATATTATTTAAATAATTTATATAAAGAATAAAAGTATTTTAGACTTTTATAATTAATAATTATCTTAAATTTTTTAATTAGGTATAATTCTATATTATAAGTTTTTATATATTAGATAACTGCTAATAGCTTATTGTTATAAATTTTATAATTATTTTTAATTAAAGAGAGCTGTTTCGAGAAATATATATATAAATATAAACCTTTATTTTTATTATATCAAAAACAATATTTTTTTAAATTATAATCAGAGAAGTCTTTCTTTAATATTATTTTTTTATTAAAATTAAAGAGAACAAGTACTAATTTAATACAGAAAAGTATTTTTAAATAATTAAAATTATTTTAATATTCTTATATTTATTAAAATAGAATAATATTTTTAATAAATTAATAGACTTAAGCAGGTCTGAGAAGTTTAATATAAATTAATAATAAAAATTAATAAATTTAATAAATTTATATATTTCTTTAATAATAATCAGGATTTTGTATTCTTATATAATATAAATTTTCTTAAAATTTTTATTTTTCTTTTATCTAATTTTAATAATAAATTTCTAATACTTGATTTCTTTTTATTGAAATTTATATTTTCTAATAATTAAGTATAGTTTATCTCTTATAATTTAATTAGAACTTATTAAATATAACCTTAATATTACTGCTAAGCTTTTAATAAAAAACTAAAAATATTATTTAAATAAACTAAGCAGAACTTGATTAAATAATTATAAAAAGTTTAATTAATATATTTCTAAATAATACTTAGAATATTAACTAGATTAAATAAAATAATAAAATCTTTATATAATTTATATTATATATAGAAGAATATTATTTATTCTTAATTTTTGTAATATAAACTTTATAAAATACAGCAGAGATATTGAATTTCTTAAATTATTTTATTTTTTAATTTAATTTAGTATTTTATTAATTAAAAGAAAAAAATAAATAATCTTTTTTTAATAATTACATTTAAACTTTAATAATTAATATAAAATTAGAGCTTATTATCTAATTTTTAAATAAACAAAATAAATATTACAGCTGCAGAGCTGTTAATATAAATAAATCTTTTATTTGATAATTTAGTAAGTTTTGTTTTTAAATATAATAATTTTCTTTAATATATTAAAGAATAGGCTTGGGAGTAATTATAAATTTCTATTATTATTTTATTTTAATTTAATAATATAATTAATTTCTTAGTTCCAGAGTAGAAGAAGAGCTTTAATATTTTTTAACTTAAAAGATTTAGAAAATTATTAATAATATAGAAAAAGAATATTCTTTAAAATTTAGCTTTAATTTATTATATAGTATTTGTCTAATAATCTAAAATAATATAATAAATATTTCTATATTTATTTTTATACTTCTTTTTTTTATTTCAGATTTAAAATATAATAATAAATATCTTAATTAAAGAGAATTATATTATTATTATCATTATTTTTAGTCTTAATAAAATTATTTAAAGATAAATATAGTTTTAATTTAATTTAAATTTTTTATTAAATTTTTTTAATTAAGATAGATTTAAAATAATATCATATTTAAGCAGATAATTTATAATATATATATATATATATATCAGACTTAGTATATACTCTAATATTTAGTTATATGAAAATAATATAATTAATTATTTCTTTTATTAATTCTAATTATTAAAACAAATATAATAAAAATTAGTTTTAGATCTTGCTTCTGTGCAAATCTCTGGCTAATAATCTTATAAATTAAATATTCTATATTTACTATTACTTAAGTATTAATTACTTAGTTTATAATAGTTCTTCGAAGCAAGAATCTGATATTTATATATTATTTTTTAAAAATCTTTTAATTTAGATTAATTATCTTATTTAAATATCTTTGTTTATAATTTTATACAGAGACTATTTTTTTTTTAATAATTTTTATAATTATCTAAGATTTTCTTAGATTAATTCTTTTCTTAGATTATAAATATAATTTATATAATTAATTAAATAGAAGAATCTTGATTATATTTCTTAATTAAATATTCTTATTTTTTATAATAAAAATAAATATTTATTTCTCTTCTTCTCTGAACTTTTTATATAATTATTTATTATATTATATAGAGATTTTATCTATATATTTATTTATATTAAGGTAGTTTTTAATACTTTACAGCTGTAATAATATAGTTTTAGTTTGTAGTATCAGAAGAATTAATTATTATTATAGATTAATAATAATTCTATCTCTGAAATCTTTTTTTTTATTCTTTTTATATTATAAATATATTATTATAGTTAATTATAATATTTTTTTTAAATAAAGCACTTTTATAAATCTATTATTATTTATTAAAAAGAATAATTAAGAATATTCTTTAGTATAATAATTTTCAGATTATTATTTTAAATAATATCTTTTATTTATATAAATATAATATTAAAAGTTTCTAGGAATTTTTTTAAGTTTTAATTATTTTAATAATATAAATACAGCTTATTTAATATTTATAGTTTTTGATTTTTATTTTTATAAATATTATTCAATTTGATACTAATATTAATATAGATAGCTTTATTATCTAGATTCTAATATTAAAATAAGATTTTTCTTATTATATTATTTTCTAAATATATAAATATATAAATTATCTTAATAGTATTTTTAGAATATATATCTATATTTATTTCAAACTTAAAATATAGATATATCTTAAAGCCAGAAAAATCTTATTTATTATTTATATTAAAGATATTAATTTCGAAGTAAATAAATCTTAATTATATAATTAAATAATTATTTATAAAAATTCTAAAAATATCTTTTACAAAACTAATAGAGTTTTCTATTATCTAAGTATTTATAAATTTTTATAATTTATTAATTTATTTATTAAATTATTTTTATTTATTTTATTATTATATTTTATAATATTTCTATTATTTTGTTCTTTATTATCCTGCTTTTTTTAATTTATATATCAGATTAAAAAAATATTATATTTATGAAGACATAGGAAGCGACCACACGAGGTAACAGAAAACCATGAGTTGATTTAAAGAGTAGAGACTAGAGATTCTGATATCTAAAATAAAAAATATAGTTATATATTCTAGAATAATAATATTAATATATTTCTTAACTATAATTTCTGAAATTCTGTAAATTATCTAATTAGATAATATATATAAAATTATAATAAAATAATTATAAAAATTATTTTTTTAATATTTAATTATTATTTTATCTTCTTAAGATAAAATATCTTTTTAAATATTTTAAATTTTATTATTTAAAAAAATTTAATTAATTTATTTATTATATTCTTTTTTAAAAGAATTCAGCAGAACTTAATTTATTCTTATTTTTAAATATTTCTAATAAATTAGATATAATTATTAAATTATTTAATAATTAGAATATAGCTCTTTTTATAAATTAGATTAATAATATTTTAATAATTTATATAAATTAAGATATAATCAGATATTAATATATTAAATATCTTAATTAATTACTTATTTTATAGATTTTTTTTAATAATTTTTTTATATATAATTAATTTAGTTAAAATTAAGAATTTAATAATAATCTTTTATTTTTTATTTAATTAACTAATTAATAATTTAAGAAAAAAAATAATAAATATTTTTCTTAATTTATAATCTAAATAATTTAATATATTATATTATATTATATTTTTATAAAATTAGTATATTTTAAAATTAAAATAAGATTATATTTATTATTTTTAAAATAATAGAGAATATTTTTTATAATTATTATATTATATAATATTAGACTTTAATAATAATATTATAAGTAGACAATAAAATATATAATATTAGATTTTATATATATTAATAATTAATTTAGTTTATTTATTATTATTATATAATTCTTAATATTATTATTATTATATTTCTAATTCTTAGATCTGAATCTCTGATATTTAAAATTTATAAAATAATTTTTTAATAATATTTTATTTATATTATAATATTTTAAAAGATCTTTAATATAAATATTTTAATTTATAATAATAATTTTTTTTATACTATCTCTACTAATAATATAGCTAAAAAAATAAATTAAAATATCTAGATATTTTATTTTAAAACTCTAATCTAAATATTTATATATTTAATTAATATTAATCTTTATATAATTTATAATAATAAAATTATTAATATTAATCTTTATATAATTTATAATAATAAAATTATTAATATATAATATAATTAGATTTAATTCTTAAAAATAAAAATAGAGCTTTTTAATAATATTCTTAAAATTAAATATTTATAATTATTTATTAAAAGTCTTATTTCAGAGATAGCCTGCTTATTTTAAATTATATAATATATATTTAATAAAATAAATATTATTATCTTTCTTAAATCTGATTAATTATTTTATATAAATAAGTTTATTATTAATAATTATATATAGATATACAGTAGCTATATTAACTTATTTTTATTTAAATTTTTCAATAATAATCTTTATAAATCTTATTTTTATAATAATATTAAAGATTATAAATATATATATAATATTATAATCTTTATTTATTTATTAATAATTATTATAAATTACTTAGCAGACTTTAAAATAATTAATATATTTATTTTCATTAATTTTTATTATATAAATCTATTTATCTGAAATTATATAAATATCTTTATATATTAAATAAAATATAATCTTAAAAATTTATATTTTTTATAGATTCTATAATTTCTTTAGTATAATCTTCTGTCAGTAATTTATATATAATAATAATATTATTAATTTATATATCTTAAAAACAGATATATTTATTATATATATCTATATATTAAAGACTATAAGAATTATTTTATCTCTTAAATAAATTAGAAATTTATTTTTAATCTTATAATTTAAAATTTATATTAATTATATTATCTTCTGTTTTTTTTTTAATAATATATTTTAATAATATTATAGTCTTATTATTCTGAATAATAATAAAGATATTATTTTTAATTATATTAAGATTATTAATTAAATCTAATTAATTTATTAGCTTGTTAGTACTTAATAACTCTGCTTAGTATAAGTAATATAGAATATCTATAATTTATATAATATATATATTACTAAATAAGAATCTTATATATTTATTCTAAATATTCTTTTTTAATTAAAGATTATATACTCTCTTTAACTGCAGAATAATATTATTATTAAAATAAAAATATTTAATAGTAATTTAATTAATATTATAAAATAGATATATTTTCTGAGATATTAAAGAATCTTAAATTATAATAATTTTTACTAAGATCTATTATAATTAATCTTTATTAATATTATAGTCAGCAGAATTATTAAAAATAATTATAAAAATGTTCTTCTGGTCTTTAATATTTTTATAAATAAAAGAAGAAATAAATTTAATAAAAGACTGAATAATACTATTATTTTTCTTAATTTATTAAGAATCTTCTAAATAAAATATAATTAATTAAATAATATATAATTTTAAAGATATTTAAAAAACTTTTTAAACTCTTTTATATATTAATAATAAATTTTTTATCTAAAAATTTTTAATAACTATTTTATATTTAGTTATAAATAAAAAAATAGTATAATAATTAGAATTATTTCTTATAAATCTAATAAATTATAATTAATATTTTATAAAGATTTCTATATCAGAATCTGGATTATTCTTATTATTATAATATATCTTTATTTTATATAGTTTAATATAATATAATTAATAAATCTTATAATCTAAAGAATTTTAAATTTTTAATATATATTTATATTCTTTCTTATAATTAATTAAATATTTTTTAATTATTTTTAGAGATATCTTTCTTGTCTGTATATATATATTCTTAAATAAATAAATATATATCTAATATTTAAAAATATATAGAAAATTAAGAGTAGGCTTTTAATTAAATAATTTATAATATTTATACTATTTCTATAGTAAAGACTTACTAGTCTTATTATTTAAATAAATTAATTAATTAATAATTAGATTAGCAGTATTAATTATAAAAAATTATATATTTTGAAATAAATTATTATTAATAATTATTATATAAGCTATTTAATTAAGATAATCTTTATATTATTCTAAAGATTTATTAATCTCAGATATATAATATAATATTAAAATAATATATATTAATTAATTTTTAATTTATTTAATAAAGAGATTAAACTTAGTATTTTTATTAAAATATTAATATTATATCTACTTGCTAGTTAGTATCTTATATTTTTTAATAAAATATTTTAGTTTAGTATTTATATTCTTAATCTTTAGAAAATAAACTTTAGATTATTAAATAATAAAATTAATTATAATTAAGTATATATAATATTTATTATATTTTATTAATTTTATTAATTAAATATTAATAATTTATAATATTAAGAGATTTATATCTATAATAATTAAATCTTAATTAATAACTTACTTAGATTTTATTAATAAATATAACTTATAATCAGATAATATAAAACTATAAATCTTAAGTTAATTAATTATTATAGTAATTTTTAACTCAAGAATATCTATATATTCTAATTATTAATATAATAATATTAAATTAAGTATTATAATTAATATTATCTTTAGATTTTTATATTTATTTAATTTAATAAATAAAATTTTATATTTTTTATAAACTTCTTTAATAATCTTCTAGATTCTGATATTTTAAATAATAATATTAAAATAATTTTATATATTATATATTTTATAAGCCAAGATTCTGCTAAAAATCCCGAAATTTATATTTAAATAATAATATATAATATTATATATCTCTGTTTATTCTTTATAATTATTAATAAAATAAAAATAAATTATATTATAACTTAGAGTATAATCTACTATATTATTAAAAATACTAAATTAATATAGAATCTTATTTAATTAATAAAGAGTATAATTAATAAAATAATTATAATTAAAAATAATATAATAATCAGTTCTTAAATTCTAAATTTATTAATTTTTTATAGCTAGAATTCTTATATTAAAAATTATAAATTAAATAAACATAATAATATTATTAATATTTTTATCTATTTTAATATAAAGAAAAAAAGATAAATATTTTAATATATATTTATTTTATTATCTTCTCTGTAGAATCTAGTATAATATATTATATTAAATAATAAAATTCTTATTATTTAATATTATTATAAAGATATTAACCTATTTTAAAAAAATATTATATAAAATAAACTAATCTAATATAGCAGTTTACTTATTATTCTTAAATTAATATTTTTAAATATTTTATTTAAATATCTAATCTAAATCTCGCAGCTTTAAAATTAAGTAAGAATAAAAATATAATTTATAATTATTTAAAATTCTATAATATATATATTTGCTGTCTATCTAATTATTAAAATATTTTAATTAATATTATTAATAATTATAATTTATTATATTTTTTAAAAATTATCTCTGTTATCTGCTCTTCGGTATTAATTTTATATTAATATTATTTTTTTTTAAATTAGATATTTTAGACTTAGATATTTTTATCTATAAATTAATTAAAATACTTAAAACTATAAAAATTAAAAAAGTTATAGTAATTATTTTCTTTATAATTTTAATATAAAAATAATTAAATTATTACTTAGTATATATCTTCAGTTTAATCTTATTTATTTCTAGTTTTTAAATAATATACTAAAGCAGTATATTATTCTTAAGCTTATATAATAATATAATTATAGAAATATAAAAAAAATATAATATTAAGATATATAATATAATTATATATTTTATAATATATAATAATAAAATCTAGAATTAATAAATACTAAGTTCTTTTTAAAATAATAAAATTATTAATTATATTTATAATTTATAATTTATTATTATTAATTAAAATATTATATATAGTAGTCTATATATTATTCATATATTTAATAAAAAAATCAAGATTCTATAGTTTCTTCTATAAATTATTTAATATTTAATTTAATAATTATATAATTATTTATTTAAATTAACTCTGTTATTAGTAATAGTATTTAAAGTTTTAAATAGATTAAGATATATTAAAATTAATAAATTATTTATAATTAATAATAATTAATCTTTATTAGATCTGTCAGATCTAATTTTTATATATAATTATATTATTAAAAATAATGTAAAGATCACTGATTATAATTAGAGATATAAATTTAAATAAATATTTTTTCTAATATATTTAATTAATTATAGAAAATAAACTTGTGTTACTAGTATTACTAATTATATTTAAAATAACTAAAATATTAAGAATATAAAATCTAGAGTTAATAAATTAAATTATCTAGTAATATATTTATTAATATTAATAAAAATATCTCTTCAGGCCTATCTTTATTATTATAAAATAATAATATATTATATTAATATATTAAAGAATTAAATAAAGAATTTAAGAAAAGATTTATTAAATAATATACTTAAAATATCTTATAATAATAAAAAATACTTATAAAATATTTAGAAATTATTAAATATTTTTTAAATAATAAGTTATCAGGTTTATAATCTTAAAAATATAAAAAATAATTATATAAAATAACAAAAAATTATAAATTAATTTAAAGAACAGAGGCCAGAGATCCCGGCATCTGAAGTAGGAGGCGCGGTCACATGCCCCGGAGCGGCCACCGCCAACATATATTTATATTAAGTCTTCTATTATTTTCTTATATAGAATTAATTACTGATCTGTAATATCTTCTTATAAGTTACTAAAATATTTTAATTATATAGTTAATTATTAAACTATAATGTTTTAATTAATTCATTTTTATTATACAGCCGGTTGCTGAACTGTAGTATTTTAATTAATTTACTTTAATTAATATATAATTAATTGCTGAACTATAATATTTCTTTTATAAATTATTTCTATATTAAAAATAATGTCTATAAGCTATAGAAAATCAAGTCTGTAGATATAAGAAAAAAAATTAATATTAAAAAGAGAATTTTTAAAAATCAGATAATTTTATATATAAAAATAACTCAGCAGAAGATGATTTAATAAGATAGACTAGCTAAGTCAGATAGCTTTGGGATATATTCTATAATATAGATAATTTAAGTAATATTATTTTAACAATTATTAATTTTTTAAATAATAAATATCAAGTATTACAATATTTAAACAGTTTTTAATTCTATTAATAATATTATTTTAATAAAAAGAATAAATTTAATTTAATATATTTACTTCTTTTATATAGATTAATATCAACTTATTTTTAAACTTTATTGATTATATTATTAAAATTATTAGATATCTTCTACATAATAGAAATCAAATATATTATTAATATATAACTTATTATATATAATATACAATGTTATTAATAGAAAAAAATAAAAATATTATTAATAATTTATTACTAAATAAAATTAATATAATAAATATAGAATTTAAAAGTTAGATTTCTCTAGAAAGCTTGAGAAAAATCTTTATTTATTAATTCTCTGATATATTAGTTATACTAATATATAACTTATTTAATAATTCCTAAGTATTATATTATTCAATTATAATATATAATATATAAATATCTTATTTATATTTATAAATAATTATATTATTAAGTAGTTTAATATTACTTATAAAACTGAGATTTATTAATAATATATCTTAAATAGATAGAGAATATATAATATTATATTAATTTATTATATAAATATAATATATTATAGTAAATCAAATAAACAGCAGTAGTAAAGTCTTATACTATATTTTATTTAATAAATATAAATTATAATTTCTTAAATTTATAGAATTAATATTTTTAAGCAAAGTATATAAGCAAGTTAATTTATGAATTTTATTATTAACTTAATAAATAATTATAAATTTATTATTACTTAGTGTTTTAATATAAGTATAATAGAATTAGATTATATAATCTGATAAATTATTATTTATATTAATAAGTAAAAGATTTATATTCATAATATATATATATATATATATATTGAAACTTTATTACTATTTATAAATTTAAAAGTAAAGTTATAATGATATAAATTATTCTTAATCTTAAGTTTAATAATAATTTATATTTTAAAAGAAAAAATAAAATAATGATATAATCTTATCAATCAAATAGACTGATTAATCTTTATAATTTAATTTTTATTATTGATAATTATATCTCTTTAATTCATAATATTTATAATAATTAGTAAGTTAAATCAGTAATCAAAATCTTTATTTATTAAAACTTATATTACTAAAAATATAAAAATTAATTTTGAATGTATTTTAGAATTGATTATTTAGAAAAGGTAACTATTAAAATTAATATATTTAATTATTTTATACTTAGAATTAATCTTAGAAATATTAATACTAACTCTAGAATTATATATTTAAATATTAAAAATTAAAATAAGTATTAATATTCTTTTTAAAACTATATTATAATTAATACTAAGATACATAATTATATAATAATTTATAATTTTAAAATTATGCTCAGCAAAAGCTAAATATTAGATATAAAATAAAATATTACTATATAAGATCTTTTTAAATATAAAATAGCTTAATTTAATTTATTATTAATAATTTTAAATAACAGATATACAAACTATAAAAAGATATTTCAATATACTAATAAATAAATATTAAGTTTATTATATAATAAAAATACTATATTAATAATATTATAAAATATAAAAATCTTAGATACTGGAACATTAATTATACATTTATCCCTATAATTATTATAATTAATCTAAGTTTAATAATTATCCTAATTATAATTAATAGATTTATTATAATAAGCTCCGTTACTATTATAAATAATAAGCTTTTAATAATTTTAACAACTTTAATAATTCTGTGTATTATAAATATAATTTATAATATTTATAATATTTCGAAAATTAATATTATTGTATATAAGAATAAAGTCTGATATAGTAATATATACTTAATAATAATGATTGTATTTATAATTATTATAATCTTTCTGATAATTTTATATTTTTAAAACTATTAAAATATTATTATTATTAATTTAATAATCTTAATTCTTTTCATTATTTTTTTATATTTTTTAATCTTTACTAAAACCATAGAGCTGATAATAATCAGAATAATCTTAAAAAAATAATTTAGCTTAAATTAATTTTATATAAATAATTAATTAGTTAAGATTAATTATAATATTAATTAATATATTAATTACTTAATTTCTATTATAAATTACTTTATTATTATTATTTATTATTGTTATTCTTATATAGTAGCTGATTTTATTATTAATAATTTAAATAATCATTATAGCTATGATTATTAATATTATTTCAATAGATTTTAGTAATAAATTACTAGATTCTATAAGATTAGAATTTATAAGATTTATTAAAAGTAAATAATTATAATAATTATTACTATTCAATAAATAATATAGTTTATAATATTAAAAATTAATATTCTTTTTAAGAAATATCTAATTCTTAAGGATTTTAAGAAATTGGCTAATTAATATATATAATTATAACTGAGAAATATTATAATAGAGATTTAATTCTAGTATATTTTATATTATGTTGAATTACTTAAATATATTATTAATATATACAATATAATGATAAACATTTATTTTTTAAAAACTATGTAGACCTAATCAGATATTTTAGTAAGAATAATTAATTAATAAGAATAATTTTAATTATTTAATTTAATATATTATACTAGTATTCAAACAACAAGATAACTAAAAAATATATAATTATAAGAAATATATTCTTTTTATTTTTTATCTTTTTATTTTTTATTAAGATAAACTTTAGATATTTTTGATATTACTATTTTTATATAATCTAAAACTCTGAAAATATAGATTTTTAATATAAAAATCTAATACCTTTAGAATTTAGAGACTGAATAATTTATTATCCTAAGTTAAGATAATCTTTTTAATTTTTTATTTTATTAATCTAATAAAATTATATATTTGTTTAATATCTTAAATAATATAATTAATTAGATTTTAAATTATAATATAATACTTCTTTACTTTAATAATAGTAAAACTAGATAAAATAAGATATAGAATATAAAATATTATAATTTAAATATAAAGTTGAATATTTTTAGCAGATTCTTAACTTATAAAATCTATAATATATAGAATTATTATAAAATCTATAATATATAGAATTATTATAATATTATTGTATAAAATACAGATATCTAGAAAAGTATCAATATAATTTATAAAAGAATTTAATATTTCTTTAATTAAATTAAATAAATATAAGACTTTTATAATTATACTAACTATAGTAGTAGATCTAACATTATTAAATAAGTAATTATAATAATAAATTAATTTAAGATAGAGAGCTCTATATAATATAATTATAAGATATATTTATTAATTAAGTTCAAATAATTTATTAAATATAATATAACTATTTTATAATTAAAATTTTATTTTCTAAAAATAATATTAAGCTTGAGTATCTTAATAGAAAATATAGGATATTAATATAAAAATAGATATAATACTAAAGAATTAATAAAGGTCTTAGATTTAATTTTATTATTAAATGAATAAAAAATTAATAAAGATCTTATATTTAATTTTATGATTAAATAAATAAAACATTAATTAATTAATATTATTTTAATATTATATTATATCTTGAAGATCAATAACTCTTCAGTGTGATAAAATTATTATTTTAATTAAATATTACAAATGACAATTAATAATAATAATAATTCATTTAAAAATATAAAAGGTTTCTATAACAAATATTATTAAGGTAATTATTTATTAACTTGGATATTTTAATAATAAAACTAATAAGTTATTATTAAGAAATTAGAATAATATTATAAATTGTTTCATATAAACTTTATTCTAGATTTCTTACAAATATTAAAATAGTAGATATATATTTATTTACATAAAAGATTATATATAAAAATAAGAAAAATATTTTTATATATAATTAAAAATTAATTATATCTTGAAACTTTAAAGACTTATAGATAATAAGATCTATTAATTATATTATATTAAATTAAATTTCTTAGAAATATATTAAAATAATAAAACTAATTTAGATTTGAACTTTCACATCCTTATAAACTTATAATTTATAGATTTTATACAAAATAAATTTAATTATTATATTAATCTATCTTTAATAAGTAAATTTAAAACTATTATTAAGATTTTATTTATAAAAGACTTATTATTAATTAAAAATTAAATACTAATTTTATTTTAATTATTATAAATAGTATACTTTATTAAAGCTATCTTATTTTTTCTTATAATTTTTAAAGGATTAAAAATAATATTAATATTATCTAACTTCTTATAGATAAGTCTTCTTTTATTATAAAAAATATTAAAAAAAAGAAAATAATTTTTATTACTTTTTTTAATAAATCTTAAAGCTTTAAAACTAACAAAGATATAATATAATAAATATTAATAAAAATTATTATAATTCATAATTCTTCGTATAAATTATAATTATTTTTTAATATAAATATATTTTGATATAATATTTTATATTTAGGAAGTTTATTATTCTAAGATTAAAGAGAATATGTAGTGTATAATCAATAATAAAAATTCAAAGAAATAAGATATATTTTTACTTAAGAAGATTTATATAATATAAGTTATTATTATGTATATTATATATAATATTTAATACCAGGCAGTAAATAAAAAAATTAATTTTTTATAATAACTTTAATATTACTGATAATAGTCTTTATTAATATTATTAAAGATACTCTTTAGTATTATAAAAAAAGAGAAGATTATAATATTATAAATAAATTATGTTAGTAAAAACCTTTAATATATATTTTAAATATAAAAAATAACAGTATATTATTTATTTTTTTAAATAATAAATTAACTCTTACTATTTCTAATATTTAAATTTATATAATAAATATATCTATTTCTGAGATATATAAATTTATAATTTTATTATTATATATTAATTACTAACAGCAGAATACTATAAGGGTGCATGTTGAGGTAGTGTGAAGAAAGTATATCTATCGCGAAGTTAAGATAATATCTGTATTATTTAAAGTATTATTACTAGTCTTCTATCTAACTTCTTTTATAGATAGATATATCTGCAAGAATTCTATGAATTATATATTATATTAATATAATTACTTCGCAAGAGACTATCTCTGCAGTATAGATATTTCTTATAATATAATATATTATAAAAATTATAAAAATTATTATTCTTATAATTATTCTCTCTCTTAGAATCTTAATTCTTAAGATTATTATTTATAAAGAATTAGATATTATTAAAATTTTTATT
This sequence comes from Aspergillus heteromorphus CBS 117.55, assembly GCF_003184545.1. NCBI lineage: Eukaryota > Fungi > Ascomycota > Eurotiomycetes > Eurotiales > Aspergillaceae > Aspergillus > Aspergillus heteromorphus. Next base: position 1,785 of record NW_020290485.1, on the reverse strand, counting down.
ATAAAATCTTCTTCGCGAGAAAATTAATTAAAAAAAAATAGTTTTTTTTTTTTATAATATTTATTTTATATAAACTTACCGCGGCTGTTTTATATAGTTATAGTTATATTATTATTTATTATATTTTAAGTTTTTATAATTATAATCAGATAGTAAATATTATAAATATTTTTATAATTATAATTAAGTAATAAATATAATATAATATTTTTAATTTAGATATAAATTAGAGCTTAAAACTCAGAACTCAGAATTCTGAGAAAAAATATTTTTCTTAATTTTTTTTTTTTTTTTTTAATTTTTTTTATTTTCTAATTCTTTTCTTTCTTAATCTCTGCGGTCTTCTCTCTTTAATTATTATTATTATTATAAATAAGTACTTATTTAAAAAATTCTTATAATTATTTATATTCTTATAGCTGTTTTATATTTTTATAGTTATTTTTCATTTTTTATAGCTTGTTTTATATTTTCGCGGCTGTTTTATATTTTTATAATTATTTTATAATTTTTATAGCATATTTTATATCTTCGCGATTATTTTCTATTTTTATAATTTATTTTATATTTTTATAGCTATTTTATACTCTCGCGGCTCTGAAGTATTTATATTAGATTATAAGATATAATATTTTATAATCTTTTATTAACTTATAAATATTTATTACTTTATAAGTCTAGAATATATATAATTTAATCTAAAAATTATAATTAATTATCTTAATATTTTTTTTATATTATATATTTATTAGTTTTTTCTTTTATAAAAAAAGTATTATTTTTATTATTAGATTTTTATTTTTTTCTTTTTTTTTATTTTTTTTTCTCTTTCTTTTTCCGCGAGTATCTGTGATAAGTAGTTTCTTAAAAAGATTTATTTTATATTTTATAATTAATATAAAATTAGAATAGTTGACTTTTATAATTATTATTATTATTATTATTATTATTACTATTATTATTATTACTGCTATTTTTATTTTTATTATTATTATTATTATTAATATTACTGCTGCCTCTATCACAGCTTTTTTATTTTTTTTTTATAATAAATATTTATCTTCTTTATAAAGTATAAAAAACTAATTTATATATAATTTATTATTTTATTAATTAAGATTCTTGGGATAATCTAGCTCTCTATAATATTAATTTTTTATATCTTTTTTATAATTTACTATTATAATAAAAATATTATTTTAAATAATATTCTTACTGCCCCTGTAATCTGTAAATAATAAATAAATAAATTATTTTGTTTTCTAGAGAATATATTTAGATTTATTTAAGATTAATTTATTTTATAAAATACTAAAATTATAAACTAGACTTTAGCTTAATTTATAAATTTATTTATAATAAATTAGTTTATTAATATTTTTATAAATATATTAATAATTGTATTAGATTTTTTTTTCTAAATAAATTATAACTTCTGTCTAATTAAGAAAGATATTAAATTATATAATTAATAATATAATTTATTTTCTTTATTAGATTTAATAATTATTATTAGTTAAAGATTTAGATCTAGTTTTATAAGACTTTTTTTATAATTAGAGTTAGCCGGCTTTTTTCTCTTAATTAAATATATAATATATATTATAATTTCTCAGGCTTAAGAATATTTATAATATATATTAATAATAATTATAGATGGAGATATAATAATTATATCTAGATTAAATATAAAATCTATTTTTTATAAATTAAATAATTAATTTATTTATTTTTATTTTTATAAATATTATTATATCTTATATTTTAAGCTACTATTAAATAAAA